>NC_070586.1:32740895-32880895 GCF_027409825.1 Scomber japonicus | reverse complement strand
TACTGTACCTTCAATGCTCCAACTAATTAATGGAAAAACTAAAAAGTCTCAATAATAAGAACAAAGGCCATCCTCAATGTTAATTACTCAGCTACTAGAAGCTCAGAGTGTGTGTGTGTGTGTGTGTGTGTGTGTGTGTGTGTATGAGTGTGTGTAGAAAGTAGAGGTAGTGTTTGTAGGTATGAATGGAGTAATGTTTGTGTGTGTGAGTCAGGGGGGAAGGTGGGGAGGGTGTGGGGTCTAGGTCAGGGGGGGCTTTAAATTTGGATTGAGGCTGCTTGTTTTGGACCACTGTTCTCTCAGTGCATAGACGTCTCACCGCTCATACGTTCAACTCCACACATCCCGCTCCGATTGGCCGATGCGAGACGAGCGTCGACACAGCAACAGATCAGAAGCATCTCTCACCCTCCCCCCCATTCCCTCCCTCATCTCATAAACACTGATTATCCTGTGGCAATTGAATTGTCTGGATTTTCAAAAACAGCCATTCAACAAGAAAATTCATAATAAATAAAATCAGAGTAATGATCGCATTTAAAAGGGAAAAAATCCACTGCAGCATCAAAACAGGACACCCTGCTTCTCTAGTTTAAAAAAAACACACACCTGTGTCTTCAACAGGTCGCAAAATATAGGTACATTTCTGCAATTAACAACATATGAAACAAAGAAATTAAAAAAAAGAAAAACTTTTTGGTGACTAATTTAGTGAGCCACTATTCAAGGATTCTATACATTTTTTCTTAAATGCTATATAGGTATCTGAATATATTATTTTATTCATTTATTTTACAAAATAAATGTGTGTGTGTGTGTGTATATGTGGAGGTCACTGAATGGGTGTGAGGCAGAGCGGGCATCTCAGTGAAGCTTCTCTGACAGATTTTGAGTGAGAACACCAAGAGCCCTTTTTCTGCTGCCGCCGCCCTCCTCCACGTTTCAGCCAATCACAGCGAGGAATCAAAAGTCAGGTCTCAAAAATAAGAAAATCAAATGAAAAGTTTAGATTTGAAATGTTTGAACAGCTCCTTCTGTGACCGTGACTTCACTGCTGAATCCCACCGGCGGCTGAAACGCGCAGCGAGACGTCCGGCTCCCAGTGCCTGCTGGGTAAGAAATAAGAAAAGGGGGTTTGCTGTGAGTGAAGGGCGTGACAGGAGGAGATTACACAGATTACTGAGATTACGCTGTCAGTCGCTCTGTGTCTGGGGCACAAACCACTACAGCTCATCTGCCGCCTGACACCAACCTGACAACACTGCCACACTGCCACACATCAGGTTCACGGCAGTGTCGACTGCTGACGGGCACAGATAGTTTCACTAAAGAGTGTGTGAGGTTTTATCTTCACTGCGGTCGAGATTCACAACATGAGAGAAAAAACATTTCATATATTCCAACAAATAGTTTCAGGATTCCAGCTGCTGCTGCTGCTGCTGCTGCTGCTGCTGCTATGTAAATTGTGGACTGAATCTCAACACACACACTAACTCAAAACTCACACACACAACTCTGCCATTTTTTTTCTTCTTTTGTATCTGCATGTCTGTTAGCTGTATATACTGTATACACACACACACACACACGCCATTCTGTGTGAAAAGCTGATCAAATCTGTCACGAAAACAAAAAGCAAGCAAATGTGCTGTTGAGATTCAGCCCACAGTGTGTTAAAGGGTCAGTTCACCCCAATCACAGTTGTAGATTATCCACAGTCATTTCTGGAAACTAATTTTACTGTTACTTTTTTTTCCCCCTTGAAATGGGAGATTTATACATGAAGTTGCATTATGGGAAATGTAGGAAATAATTGTTGATCAGGACCTCTTGTAGGAACTAAAAGTCAGGATATAGGCTTCTCAAGTTAAGATTTGCTGCTTTCCTTTGTCATATCACTGAATTTGCTGAATCAATGTGCTAGTTTTGTCTGACCAGCAATCCAAAACCCAATGAAGATGTAACTTGGGCCTCAGACATAATAAAGGCATTCTATAGAAAAAGCTAACCGAGAAAATGATCAGTACTTTCAAGCTGATGATGAAAATATCAGTTAAATAGTAAACACCAGCCAAACTATTTGAATTGATAGATAATGCTACAATTTGGGTGACCTGACCATTTAAACTTTACCCTAAACTAGTCAGCTCAACATCCAGACATTTCTCAGCGCTGAGGGACTTTCTCCAAATTGCCACATGTTCCTCGTGGTTCCTGATCTTGAACCCTCCAGACAAAAGGAACAAGTCCAAGCTGGGAGATGATGGTCTGTAGAGGTCTGATGAGAAAGTGTTGGTCAACATGTTTTCAATGGACTGAAATCCTCCGAGAGACTTCAGGGACACAGTGAGACGACCTTCTCTGCCCGCCTGGTCCAAGGCACCAGGATGTCCATTCTCTCTCCTCTGGCCTCAGAGTGTCACAAACTCTCTGTGTGTGTGTTTTCCTCTCACACACCACCCACCCCACGTGCACACCCACAGTTCAGCTCCTCCGCCCACATCAGCCTCAGTATATACACATTAAATTCCACATCTGCAGCTCTCTCACACTCACACTCACACTCACACACACACACACACACACACAATAAAGTACATGGGGACATTCTGTGTAGCTCCTGTGCTCTTCTTCAGCAGTGCGCCTGTGTCAGTGGCCGGCGGCTCAGCCCGGCCCCCCCCTTGCCCCGCCCCCTTCCTCCTCTACCGCAGCCGCCACCATCCCGGTCCTCGGAGCCTTAGTTGGAGCTGGCTGTGATGGGTTTCTCCAGCTCCAGCTCCAGGGGAGCCGGACTGAGCTGGAGGCTGCTGTAGCAGGTCTTACAGACGCGGCTGGGCTCGAACAGCTGCTGGCTTGGCACTGGGATCTTCTGGTCGCAACAGCTGGCGCAGAACACGTTACCGCAGTTCCTGCAGGGGGGGGGGACACAGAGAGGTCACTGCTGGACTCCCACACACACAGACCTTTTACACCTGCTATTAACCGTGTGTCTCAACTCCGTCACATCTGTAGCTGGGTCCTGTTCTTCATACATGTCAAAGAAGTCCCTCCTGACACCAAACAGATCAAAAGCTGATAGCTGATTATGATTTAAGGTGAAGAGTGAAAGAAAGGTAAAACCTATAATTAAAGTTTCTTACACTTCATCATTTCCATCTGTCATTTACCCACACATGTATCAGAAGTTTACTCTTTAACACTTCATAAGAGATCTTGGAACAGGTTGATATTATATTCAGAATATGTTTTAGGCTTTCTTGGCTTTAAGTTAAAATAATAAAAGCTGACAAATATTTTAAATGTGTCAAATATATATATTATTTTATATAATTATACATTATACTGCTGGACATTATAGTTTTTTTAATCATTACTCAAACAGGAGCAAAGAGTGAATTTTTAGGGACTATTTTCAGCTGCGGATTAATACACAAGCCTTTAGGCAGCAGCAGTGTGTTTGTGAGGCTGAGTCAGTATAATTTACAGTGGTCACGTCTGTCCAGGCTCATATAATATTTGTAGTTAAGTACTTTGAAGGAATTTAATCAAATCAGCACAGTTTTATGGTGGGCACCAAGATTAGTGTCACCTAATAAATATCTGACCAAATGTGAAATATGATCACAGTCCTGTCTGTTCCTGAGTTATGGTGTTGAATAACGGCCAGAGAAGTGTTTCTGCAGGAGATTATGAAATTGACCTTTGACCCTCAGGATATAAAATGTTATCACTTCATTATTTTATCCTGTTATAGACATTTGTGTGAAAATTTGTCATAATTATCATATGAATTCTTGGGTTATGGCCAAAAACTTCTTGACTTTGACCCTAACCCTCATATAGCTGGCAGATATCATGTTGGTCTGGATGACTTGAGTCACATTTGAAGAACAGGATCCTGGTGTGTAAACGTGTGTCTCCTCCTGTGTGACTCCAGAGACACAGGATAACGCAGGTGGAAAGTAGGTCTGACACTTCAAACTGCTTCAGTGGATCCTCTCTGCTGCTGCTGCTGTTTACACTGGAGCTCTGCTGTGATGTTTCACTACATGCCGGGTTAGCAGAGGTGTTCCAACACATCAGCGGTGCTAACTTCAAATAATCAGCCCATTAAAAAAATAAAAAATAAAACACACACGTTACCAGCACTGGACAGGAAGGCAGGTCACACTGGAGGTTTTTAGCTACTCATGCTCAGATCCACACGTTAAGACATGAGGCCATGCTCACACAGTTACACACACACACACACACACACACACACACAGAGGTCTCTTCTACCTCCTCTGCCTAAACACACTAAATCCTAATTCAGTCAGAGTCTGCAACCCTGTGCACCACCATGTGGACTGAGTGTCCTCCAGTACCATGCTGTGCTGCTGGGAGGTGAGATGCAGGGGGCTGGTTGGTCTGGGGCGGCATGCTGCCAGGGTGTTTTGGGTGGTGGTAGATTTGGATGAGGGTGAGGGTGGAGGGAGGGAGGGGTGGGGGTGGTGGGGCAGGGTGCTGATGTGGTGCTATGGCAGGAGGGGAGTTGAGGTTGACTTTTTTTTTGTCTGTTCTTGTTTGTTTGTTTGTTTTTTTGTGTGATGCAACACTCAGCCCTCGACCAATCACAGCACCGTGCTTTGCGATCACAGCCAATTAAAAACCGCTGAATGGGGACCCGCCGGTGCTGCGGGACTCACACACTCAAGCTGATACATCTTTGACATGAAAAAAGATTTCTCTGAGGACAACTAGAACAGAAAGAAAGGACACCTGATGCAGTGGGGGAGGAGGGAAGGGAGGTAGGGGAATGGGGAGGTTAGGGTTAGGGACGAGGAAGGTGCAGCGTTAGGGGTGGGAGGGTAGAGTGGTGGGGGGACAGGGAAGCCGGATCTCACCAGACCTCCTGGACAGGCTCCCTGCCACTGTAGAGGAGAGGGGGGGGGCAGACAATGGATAAGAACTGCCTGAACAGAGCAGAAAACTTCACACACACTTCCTGTTGCACACGTGTCCGCTTTAAAAAAATAAAACGACAGCTACAACTTTACACTTAAAAACAGGTTTATGTGTTTTGAACCCGAGCCAGATTATTGTTTACAACTTTGTTTACAGCCCAAACTCCTGATTACATCTTCCTATGAATGACTGGACGCCCAAAACTGAATCTACCCCTGCTGCAGCCAACCAATGGTTAACCTCGTCCTCCCGCCGCAGTGAAGTAGAGGAAGTAAAGCGCAGACGGCGGTGATATGAGGAAACGATAACGGCAGAGGAAATACCACCAGCTGACAGACGGAGAGCGACGGCTCAAACGCACCAAATGAACATCATTATCCTGCAGACTTCAAAGCAGCGACAGATAGTCCTGATGCTTCCAGTCCCGCTCTGTTTAGAATAAAAGGGTCGTGCAGTTCGGCCTGGACACACGAATGGAGGACAGAACCACTGCTGCTGTAAAACACTGCACCCAATTACACTAAAGTCCAGCCAATAAACCTCTGTAACAGACTGACAGACTGTTTTAGTGTCTTCAATCATCATCTGTCACATGAAACCATCAGATTAAAAGAAATGAAAAGTGTGCATCCTGGTTATAGTTAAGTCATTAAATCCTGTGCAGCACCCTTTTATATTGCAGGAAATTAATCTGACCTACAGTGTGTCTACATGTGAAGTGTGACTTTAAACTCATTCTGATGCCTGTGTGAAAACCCTGAACAGTAAACAGGGTCAAGCTACTACGCGAGAACAGTCTATGTAAGTCTCAACAGGACGAACAGGATTGGTGGATGATGAGAGTGACAGCGACAGAGGGTTTGAGTCACTGCCGTTTGATATTTTCTCGGCGCTTACCTGCAGTGATGTTTCCTGGTGGCGAGCCAGAATCTGCTCTCACAGCCATAACAGTGGGCTGCCAGATGGTCGGGGTACCAGCGAGTGACCTGCAGAGAGCAGTGTGTGAGTACATTCACCTACAGCGGTCAGCTTCCACTCTTAGAAGGATCTGAAGTTTAGAAATGCATCCAAAAAATATTCAGCTTGTAAAAAATATTAAAACAACAAGTAAGTGGCTCCGTTCCAATAAGCTCTGTTATGTGTGTGTGTGTGTGTGTGTGTGTGTGTGTGTGTGTGTGTGTGTGTGTGTGTGTGTGTGTCCAGCTGCTCACCTCAGTGTCCTGCTTGTCCACCTGCTCCCAGCTGGCTTCTGAGAAGAGCTCTGTGCTGCAGCGAGACAGACAGTTGGGGTCCAGGTTGTACTCCGAATCTGTCATGGAGGTCTGTATGGAGGGGGGGGGCACAGACAGATTTAATCAGTATGTGATCCATCAGACTGCAGGTACATTAACATTACATCCAGGTGGTTACAGTTAAGCAGGTGGCTCTATTTCCTGGTCGGCCTGCACAGTCTCACCACTTCGTCTCCCATGTCTCCGTTGATCCTGTGGGAGCCGGCGTGCTGCTGGTTCTCCAGGCGGCTCCACAGCTCCTGCACCTGCTTCTTCAGGGTCTCCACCTCCATCTGGTGTCCAGCCTCAATCTGCCTCAGCCTCTGCTGGATGGCGTCTGTGTGCAGCGTCAGCCCGTCGTCGTCCAGGTGGCTGCGGGACGGCTGCTCCGGGCTGATGGCGGCCCGGCTCAGCAGGGCGTGGCACCAGCGGTGCTGGGAGCAGCTGCCCCGTGGGTGGAGGATCAGGGAGTTGCAGCTCGCCAGTGAAACCTGTCGGCTCAGAGGGGCCCGCTCCCCGTTCCCTTTGGCCAAGTGAGGTCCTCCGCAGGGCTCCCCGTCGGAGGTGTCACCGTTACACAGCCCGTCCCTGCTGAGGTCAGCAGGCTGAAAGGCACTGACGGAGGGACGCTTGCCCCCATTTAAAGTCCTGATAAAGCCGTGCTCGCCCGTCTCCATCACCTTCTCCTTCCTGCAGGGCTGACGGCTCTGATACACAGGCGGCTGAGCAGGAAGCTCCAACCTGCTGCAGGCCTCTTCAGTCAGAGTCTCAGTGGAGCTTTCCATAAGAGAGGCTCTCTTATCCACCTGCTCCACCGGCTCTGAGAGTCCTCTGTCAGAGTCAGAGTCGGGACAAGTCTCCTCATCAGCACCTGGCGAGCTGTCTGCAAAGCCGTTTGTTAAAGTTCTATGATCTGTGAGCTGCTCTGGCTCACCTAAGCCGGGCTGACTGGGTCCATGTGCAGCTTCCTCCTGTTCAGAACAGCTAACTACAACCTGTTTCTCCTCCTCCTCCTCCTCTTCCTTCTCCTCCTCCTCCTCCTGCTCCTGCTCCTCCTGCTCCTGCTCCTCCTCCACCTCCTCCTCCTCCACTGTGTGAGTTTCCTCAGCTACCTGCTGCTCCTGCTCCTCTTCCATCTGTGCAGGCAGAGCAGGAGACTCAGCCTCCTCCTCAGCCTCCACTTCACCATCCTCTGCATGGTGACCATTTGCAAATGCTGCTTGTGTCTCAGTCCCATTGACTTTGGCGCTCTGGTTATCCTCATTGGTTTCTGCTTCTGTCTCCACCTCTGTGACAACAGTGTTAATGACATGAGTGACAACAGCACTACCTTCTCTTTGAACCTCTGCTCCCGCCTCCTCTTTGGAGGCTTCCTGCAGAATGTTCTCCATCTGGCCCTCAGCCAAGCCCACTGCTACAGAGAGCTCTGCCTCCTCTGCGTCCTCCTCTGCCGCTGGGCTCAGGGACACCGCCTGCGCCAGCTCGATGCGTGCGGCCTGGGGCTGCGGGCTGTCGTCCAGCTCGGAGTCCACACTGTCTGTGTAAGGGCCCACTCCATTAGGCCGCACCTCCTGGTCCTGGTTGCCCCCTTCCTCGGGCCCCACTGCCATGTTGAGCTCCAGAGAGCGCCGGTGGTCCTGCCACTTCTCGTTGAGGCTCGGGTCGCTGGAGCGGCGGTTTGGAGCCAGCGTGCTTCCAAGCTCGCAGGCGCTGGGCAAGTTGTCGAAGGATCGAGTCTTCGTACGTCTGAAGGAAGGAAGGAGAGAAGAGTTATGCGTGGAGAAAAAAAAAGAAGCTTACTATTACATAACAATGGCTTGCTGTATCTGACCCTAACCCTATGATTCAATGTAGCTGCACACATAATCATTACCAAATGTTTGGTTGGCAAATCATTCACGTCAGAATCAGCAAAACAAAAGTAAGTGCCCACGTAATGAAAGAGAAGCATTATCTTGGAGCACACTGTCATAAATAATGTTAACAATATTGAATGAGACAACCTCCTGTCGTCCTTCCATACAGACAGCAGGACCGTCATGAGGCGTGACATGAGCAAAGCATTAAGCACTCAGTTATGTGTTGCCTGCTACGGCCTGAGCAGAGCAAGAGAATCTAAGCAGAGGTTCAAAAGCCGGGTCCCGTCGGCTGTGGGAGACCTCGACCTGTGTTTATCTTACATGAGGTGAGGAAGAGAGGGGGGGGTTCGGTGCCATCGCGCCAGGCTCACCTGCCCAGGGGTGCGTCCTCGGGGTTGGCACCGGGCACGGGGTAAGGGGCGCAGGAGTCATCTGAAGGAGTGGTGGGGGAGGAGCTGGGTAGGTAGACTGCCGTCCACAGCATCAGGTTGCGCACGTGACACACTGGGTGGAGAACCTGCGACGACAGCTGCAACGTTAACTCGGGGAAGTATAAAAGAGAGAGATGAGAAATGATAACAGCGACCACAAAAATTCTCAGAGGGTGCGGAAATAAAAGATTGCTAAATCAAGTTAGAGAGCATAACAATTAGCAATAAATCTAAAGGGACATTGTGTAATACATCCTTCTGGGGCTCATCCTTCCTAGTATATGCATCCGAGTGAGGACTCTGCTGGCTGGAAAATCAAGCCTGGATACGCAAGACTTGTTTTTCTAATCAATTTCAGTGACGCATTTTCTTCTAACATACTTCTGTTCATCCTTTGTCCTGCCGGTTTTCAATCAGCCTTTTTTAATATAAAAAAAAAACTCTATTTAACTTATTTATTTGTAGGTTCATTATTAGTTCCATCAAGTTAAATGTCAGAGCTACCAGAACCAGCCAAGCACTGAGAAGCAGTGGACGTACAATCTCGGAGTGTGACGAGTACAGCATGTTCCTCAGCGTGCGATTGGCCGGTCTCAGCAGCGACCAAACGGAGCAGGTCCTCTCCTGAACGTGCCGGTCCTCCCTCTCCTTGCCGCTGTTACACAGGAAGGTGCCGAACAGACAGGAGTAGGTGTGCTGCACCAGTTTCACCTGCGTGCGTACACACACACACACACACACACACACACACACACACACACACATATATATATGAACATACTTGGGTAAGATAATAAGAGCGGAAGATGGTAGAAGTTTCCCTCGGAAGAGTAAACACACCCAGACTGTAACTGCACATTAGCGGTTCACGCTTGGAAACTGAAGGTAAACACACATGAATCCATGCTATGTCATTTCCAATTCTGTATATGAAAACATTCTGAAGCGTCGGGCTTCAAGAGAGCGACAGATGTTTGATTTCCACAGAGAGTAACAGTGGGCACGCACCAGGAAGGCTTCATTAAACTCGAAGGAGCAGGGGAACTGTCTCTGCAGCTGGTGAACACAGTCCAGCCACTGCAGGAAGACGGGGCAGCGCTCGTTCAGGTCCTCCGAGTTCTCCCCGTGGCCACAGCGGTCCGCGAACTTGTGGCCAAAGTCCAGCCACTCCGTCTCTACCAAAACCTGGAAGCCCTGCATAAGACGACACGAGATATGAGACGAATCACTCACACATAAAAACAGGAAGTCACAATTATTATAAGATGACAGCTTTTCTTAAAATGACACTGATTCCAAAACTACAACTAAAAAATAAACTCATGCACTCAGCTGTACCTCAATAGTGCGATAGTACGGGTCCAGCAGCAGCTTGGACAAAGCAACGATTTGAGGTGTGCGGTCCCAGCCGTCAGAGCAGTGAACCAGGACGGGCCGGTGGTCCCGGTCCACAGCGTTGACCACCAGCAGAGCCGCCTTCAGCAGCAGGGACAGGTGTTGCAGCCACTTGGTGCTCTCCAGTGCAGAAAGCCAGCTGCAGAAACATCAGAGGAGCTCAGATACAACATGACATCAGGGTGTGCATGCTTTATAAGGTCGAGCTCCATATACTGCAGCATTTATAGCAACATCAATGACTTCTCTTTGACTTTTTATAGCTATGAGCACATGATGTGGATTAATAAGGGTTATGCAATTCTGCTTTGTTCTAATTTTCCATCTCAGAAAAAATCTACAACATAAAAAAAAAAAAAGCAAGGCGGTAAATTAAAAATTCCAAAGGTTGATTCAGTTCACTGATCTCAAAACATTACATGAGCAGTGGGAAACTTACATACACTTTGGCCTACTTCAATTAAACGTTAATGTTTTACCTTCTCTTATCTTAACTGGGTTATAACTCTAACATCTGTGTTTGTTTTTTATTGTCTATAAACCTGAAGCTTCTGTGACAGAGATGGGTGGTTTTAACTTTAGGTTTTTTTTATGTCTATGAAATCTAGTAGCAATAATATTTGATATAGTGTTAGAAATGTGATTTAGCTTTTGGAAACATCACAAAATTCTTTGGAAATTAGACAAAAAAACCTGTTTTTTGCATTCACAGCAAGGGGAGGGATAATAAAGTAAGACCCTATCAAACATGCTAAGCTAGAATCTAAAATCAAAAAAATGTTTAAATCTTGTTTTTTTCCTCTGATTGTTATTTAACCACTTGCAACGTCACACACTGTGAAGCCAGCATGATTCAATTACACATCATTGTAGCGTGGAGTCTGGGGCGTGCAGATGGAAAGAGAATCTCTGCTTGGTGTTGGGCCAGCCTTTCTAAATCAGGCGCAGATGTATGGCCAAGATCAAAACACAGCTGTGATTTCTGGTTGCCGACAGTTACTACGGCAAAGCTGGAGACCTTCGGCTTTAATAGTTTGAGCCTGAGGAGCTGAGGAGTGGAGGAGTGGAGTCTGAGCGGCTGAAGCTGGAGGCAAATAAAGAAAAAACTCACTTGGCTGGATCAGGCATCTGAGTGCAGAGGAAACGCAGAGACTGGAAACTCTTACGGATGGAGTGGATGTTGGCCATGCCCATGAACACCACCTCGCAGTTGGGATAGTATTCTGGAAAAGGGGGAAAAGAACAATGGATTTTTTTTTTTAAGTGAGAAAACAAAAAAGCTGGTGGTGATTTTAAGTTTGGTGTGCTGAATCCTGCAGTAAACATGGACCTACCTGGGCATTCGCAGCCTCCCCCCTTGGCCCTGTTAGCTACAGCTGCAGCGTAGGATCTAGCGTCCAGTATCAGCAATTTGTGGGGCTGGATGGCCAACGTCTCCACCTCTGAGCTGTTGGTCATGGAGGATTCTGACACAGACACAAAATACAACATCTCAGTACAATTCATGTATTAAAATCAGAGCTGGACAGTGACTGAGAATGCAACCACTAAGAAGAAGAACATGAACGTGACATAAGTTGCTGCTATGTCATGTGTGTTTGTATGAGCCAGCTGCTTCAGGCGAGTCCTCACAGGTCGGATTGCGTAACTTTGTCTGCAGCAGGTTGATGCAGGTAGCGAGATCTGAGCGCTGGAAATATCTGTCTGGTGCAGCAGAAGGTGTGTTCAGCTGGAAGTGTGTGTGTGTGTGTGTGTGGTGTAAACAGTATGAGGGTGAGTGAGGTCGCCTTAGCTCTAACCGAAGTCAGTGTCGGGCAGGTCTGAGCCGTTGGTGTAGCTGCCGTTGGGGATGTGTTTACGGGATCTGCTGTCCACGGCGCAGGCCTTGGCGATGGACTGGACCAGGTGCTCGTCGTCGGCGTTCCTCCAGCCCCACCAGCTGACCTCCGGCTGGCCGCAGCGGGCAATCACAGCACCCGTGCTCTGGTGCCTGTGTGAGGAAGGGGTTAACGTCATTTACCATCTATTCTTTATATAGATTTATCTTGCACAACATTATGCTTTTTTTAAAAGTCCAAAACTGGATACTTGACAGAAGAAAGAAAGTTGAGAACCACTGGATTACGTAACTTTACAGCCCCTAAAGTAAACTTTTGTTTCATATTTATTTCAGGTGCTGAGAAGCACAAAACAGGCATTCAAAACTTGCAATTCATGGTCAGAGCAGTTTTCCAAAAACAAAGATTAAAGGTTGTTTGTTAAATACAACAACAACGAGTCACTGGGGCATCGGTGCAGTGGTCTTGGCTGCGGTGACCCATTGTGAATACAAGAAAATATAAAAATATAACCTGGAGGGAGTAAGAAAGTAAACTCCGTCCACTGTGGCAATGATATATGACAATTAAGAATTTATGTGAAGATGGCTCTGTCTCTTTCACAAACAAATAGGCAAATCAGCACATGAGGAAGCTTTTCATTGCTGTGTGGCAGTAAACAGCCTCACCTTCTAGTTTGAAGAGCTCAAGGAGAAACAAACAAAAACCCACCTATAAACCACTGCAGGGAACCTCTTCCAGGAGCGGAAGGCCGCAACATTTTCCAGCTCCTTGTCAGTGATCCAGGCTGGCACCAGGAGCTGCTGAGGATAGCTGGGGCAAAGCCTAGCAGCAGCCAGGGATAGAGAGAGCAATGGTTAACAAGGGAGAGAGAGAGAGGGGGGGCTGAGATGGCTCAACAAAAGTCTCTGTCCATAGACATCTAATCCTGGGCTGGGCCTTTATCTGCCCAGGGCGCAGTACCAGTAGAGTACAATAACACAGCCACCCACTGTCTCTCACTCACTCTCACTCTCACACACACACACACACACACACACACAGATTTGTACTGTTTGCCAATGAAAGCAAAGGATGGAATCTATCTTCTAGCCGAGAGTCGTGGAAATCAACACAGCAGCAGGAATCCTGAATGAAAGCTGCTATTACCTGAACTTGCTGTTGATGTCAGATATCCTCCAGGCGTTTTGAGTGTCAAAGCCCATCCTCTCCACCTCATTCTTGAACCAGGAGGTCACGTGTTCGCCTGCGGAGCAGAGATGTCCGATAAGAGCAGAGCAGAGGGAGAGAGGTTCCACTTGGGGGTTACGTGAGGACACGTGAGAGACGGTGGCTTACCTGGTCTGCACAGCTCCCCGTGCTGCTCCTTCTCGCCGGCGTACACGTCCATGCACCAGGCATGGAAGGCGAAGGAGAAGAGGTCCTCCAGGCGAGAGGGAGGGCGCATGACCGCGCTGAGGCGTTTCGACCATTCCTGACACTGCTCGAAAGTGGAGAACTGACACCTGGGGGTCAAAGGAGAAGCACAAGAAGAAATAAATACATTTGTACAACTGTAAAAGATTTCCAGCTTTCTGTATCACAGGGAAAAAAAGTCTAATAAAAAAACAAGAAAGAAACATTCTTTTTGAAACTTGTGGTGACATTTTTAAAAATATGTTTTTCTAAGATTGATTCCACTTTCATACATATGTCTGGTTAATATGAAAACTCAGTTTGGCCTGAAACTGGAAAGAGCAGGAAAAGTCTGAAGTCAACAAAACCTGCTTAACACACTGTATCTCATTTGTTTAAATGTGTGTTTTTACATAGGTTATTTATGGGACTAGTTCTTGGTCAGGCCCAGTTTCTTCCAGGAGTTTTGTCATCACCGCAATGTTGCTGGGCAACCAGCGGATACTCCAGGAAATCCCTGCACCCAGCCAAGAAACGGTTGAGTTTTTTTTTTTTGGTTTGGTTTGGTTGTTGTACAGATTTATCAAAGCAAACGTGTTAATTAGTGCGATTTAGAGGTGCTAGAATTCGGATTTTGTTAGCTTTGGATAAGTCATGCTGCTCCCTATAGCTTAAAATTTATGGTTTGGCAAGAAAGTGGAGGGGAAAAAAAGCACATTTTCACTGGCTTACCTGACAACTTTGCAGTCCTTACAGGTGACGTGCAGCTGGAACATATCCCGACACTCCACGCTCTCTATGAGCTGCAGAGGGACCTATGGAAGGACAGAGAGACAACATCACCTCCACACCCACTCCAACTTTAACATGAGTGTTGAACAGCATGCAGTCAGTATAAGTGGCGTGGTTGACTGCAACTAACAAACCATTTTACTAATAATTAGTGGTTAGCACAGAAAAAGTCCTTCATGCTAAGAAGTCAGCTACATTTCAATGTTTCACTGTATACACCAAACCACTCAGCTACATGTCGCTGATAAGCACACAGATTAATTGTCCAGGTGCATTTCCATTAAATTTTCACATCACATCATCACGAGCTCTGTTAATATACATAATCTTCTTAAGTTTGACTATGAGAGCACAAAAAAAAACACACTGATCCTGAAGAGCTTGTATCTGCATTTCCCTTCCGGCCCACAGTTAGTCTTATCTTTTATAGGCAAATACAATCCAAAGTACAGAACTGTCGTGTGCTTATGACTTAAGTGCATACTTTGAATACTGCAGGGAAATAGCTGCGCTGCTTTTGACTAAGCTCCTTTAATTAGGCGAGAGGACTTTCCAGCAGCGCAGTGGGGCTTTTTTAACAAAAAAAAAAGGTGTGGCTCAAGCTGCTTCACGCGCACACACACACACGTTTCGCAGCCATGCACGATTGACAGCCAGCCATCAGCAGGATAAAAACTCCTAATAGTAGACTATGGTGATGATGTGACTGCCTGGTGGAGCCTGATGTTGTTGTAAATGTGGCAGTAGAAGATCATTTTTCCATCTCGTCCGCTTTGTTATGACACCTGGTGCTACACAGGATGAACAGGCAGGATTCTAGCTCCTCTACGCAGGCACACAAATGATACAATCAACCCCACTCCATGCCGTGCAGCTGTGCTTGGTACTTACTGACACCTCACAACAACAACTCTGCTATCCCAAACAAAAAAAAAAGAGAAAAACAATAATGAGTATGTATTGTGTGGACATTCGGGACTATTTTTCCTGTCATCGCGGCGCATACCGGATGTCTTTGCGCGTCCTGCCACCGCAACTTCATTCCTGCTCTCTAATCTAAATCACTAATCTGGCCACCATCAAAATTCCTGGGCTGCCTGTTAACAGCCTCTCTTGCTCTCTGTCTCTCTCTTCCAGCACCTCCCACCACTGATCTGCCAGCTCTTACAACTCTGCCATGTGATGCGGACTGATGACTCGACAGCCCGTTCCAAAATATGTGCGAGGAGAACATTGGGGCTCATTCACAAAACAGCACGTATGCACAAATCCGTGCTTAAACCGTGCGTATGAACGTTTTAAAGCACAAATCCGAGATTCATCAATTACCTAATTTGTTCTTATTCTAAGAACAAGTTTAGAGCTGCCTTAAACCACAAGTCATAAACATCACACAGTCTTAAAGTATGATTTGTCATGTGTGAGCACAGGCACTTTTACTTCTGAAACTATTGTTTGCATTTCACTAGAAGTTAAGTTTTTTACATTTTTACCATCATGGTAAGTATGAGTGATGGCTCTCAACTGCCGGCCCAACAGAGCTTTCCTTATCTAGAGAAATGGCTAATTACAAATAGTGGACACGAGCCTGTTGGTTTAGAATGATTCTGATTCACATAAACATGGTGGTGGGAATAAAATTGGCAGGTGCGCACGTGTCATGAATCCAACACACTAAGTAAGAACATTTCAGCAAACACAGCAAACACTCAAATGAAAAGCACCAGAACTGCTGAATAAATCCAACACACATGAAGGCCAGATTAACTAAACAATGACATAAGATGAGATGGATTGGTTCCAGGTTGTGTCTATTGAACCACAGTTACTGTATCCAGAATACTGAAATACTGCAACTTTTTCAGTACTACTGCTGATACCATACCTACTTCCTTTTTGATACTTTAGTTTGAGAATAAAAACCAAACAAAAAAAAAGACAGATTACCAGATGTTAATTCAAGCCGCTGCACAGATAAAAACTGCAACATTTTTGATTGAAATCAGGAACTATCTGATCAAATGATAAGTAATCAATGTAATGTTGGTTTTGGTCATTTCATGATATTTGCGGTCTGTAAGAAAAATACAGAATATCACCAGACTTATCCTTTAAAATAATCTGAGTGAATGTTGTTTGCACATCCATCGATGATTTTTTTTTTTTTAAGGTGGAAGTAAAAAAAGGGAAAAAAAGAGTGTTTTCCTGTACCACATGTTTTGTTAATGCACAACTTTTCTCTGAGCATGGTAACTTAAGAGTCATTCTTAATTTGTGAGAAACCCACTCACACTGAATGTAACAACAATAATAAGTCATATTTTTCTATATTTCATAGAGAAGAAGCCAGTCTAGTAGTGAGAGTATGAAAAAGGTTTTGTTTAATATTAGTCAACAGTGCAGTGAACATCCTTATGGTGGAAAATGACGATGGTTAACAAAGCTAGTCTCTCTGTTAAGGTGCTGAAAACATACATAGAGATAGAGAGAGTGAGACAGAGAGGGAGCGACTGTTCTGCATCCCCTCTGGAACCACCACAACCATGGCAACGGCAAGTGCAGAGAGAGAAAGCTGAGCGGGGCGAGCAAGTGTAGACACAGAGGTGACAGAGAGTCACGCAGCGCTGCTGCCAGCGCAGATCAGCTCTGAATGGCCTGGTCACCACGGCGCTGCCACAATGACTCCGGCTCTGTCCATTCACAAAACATTACAGCACTTTCAACGCAGCCTCCACTAGAGACAATGGAACTCATTCTTCATATATGTGACCTCGGAGCTCATCGGCCACTTTTTCACAGATACTTACGTTGACAACGGACTCTTTGAACTTGATGTGCAGGCGGTAGCTGGACATTGCGATGATGGCGTCCTCTGCTCTCCCCACATACTCTGTGAACTCCCCATGCAGCTCAGGAAAGGGCACCTAGCAACAGCAGGAGATGAAACATTAGAAACAAACAGCAGAGCAACACTGATCTCCAGTGATCGAGATAGATGCAGAGGGCTGCAGTAGGAGCCATTATTTCACTACATTTTTGACAATTTCTCAGTACAGCTGTCAATCTAACTGAAATTACACATAATAGAAACTAATCTAAGCCCACAGTATAAGCAGCTCCATTCATAACTAATAAATGCACCTCTTATTGAATCCAGGAACTTTTACCACCTTTCCAATTAGGGCTGAACAATTAACCAAAATTATATTGAAATTGCAATATGACCTACTGCCATTTTCAAATCACTGGAAGCCCACTATTCATTAAAAGGTTAAATATGAGTCAAAATACCATTTTGCAGCAGAGATATCCTGGTCTACACATATTATACAGACTTAAGAAAACAAATGCGAAAAAAACACAGAAATAATTGTAATGTGTTTTTCAATGAGAATAATGACGAGAATATCAAAATAATCATCAAATAATCACAATTAGATATTCTATCAAACTTGCTCAACCTTATTTTCTAATTTTGGTTCTTTCATCATCCATTGTGTGCAGAGAAAGAAGCCACATAACCAAATCCTTACAATATACGTTTGCTTTACAGTGATGAAAACACTGGCTGATGCAATGTAAGCTTTCTAAGTTATTCAACCGCTGCTTTCAAAATACCACAAATCAGCTGACTGAACACATACGATGACTAAGATGAAGCAGACAGAGATGGAGTGACCAATGGATCAATGACAGAGAGACCTTGTGGCTTCTCGGAGTAGAAGGAAAAAAATCTATCAAAAGGATTTCTTCACATTTACTAAGAACTAGACATACCTCACAGTTGTATGCCTCCACCAACCAGTCAAGCTACAGTTTACATCCGTGTGTTCAGACTCGTATAATATTTGTAGTGAAAACTTTGTAGGAAATAATAAATGGTTAAGTGTATTTTCCTTGTATGTGTTTAAATATGCGGCCAATAAAGCTGAATCTGATAGAAAACAAAGCAGATGATACTTCAGATCCAGATGTTGCTACAAATTCTTAAACGTGGACTTCTTTTGTCATCTGAAACTTTCCTACTGAGCCTGGATGAGCTGAGAGCGAGCTGGGAGTCACATGTGTCACTGCAGTTATGTAACCGATTACAGAGAAGAAGATTCGTTTGTATATTTACAAATAACTTTGGGGGGTTAACTGGGTTTTTCTGCAGCGCGAGATAAATGAGCGAGGGCAGCGGCTTTCTCACCTGCATGTTTTCCTCCTCCAGGACAGGAGATTTCTTGGGGAAGATCTGATTGGCCTGGATGCACTCCAAGCTCTGCTGCCCCTCCTCCTCCTGTACGGAAAAGGTGAAGGTTAACTCTTCGCTGCACAAACTCCAACTTAACCACAACCTTCTTTCGCTTATGTGTTTTTCCTCAGTTTGCGTTTGGCTTTTGAAACGTTCCTCCATATCCTCATTTATCACCCTCTCACTGTCACACGCTCACTCGCACTGACAAACACACTCGCAAGCACCTCAATTTTCCTGGCCGCGGTTGCGTCTGATTGGCCTTCGCATTATTTGGAAATGACGGAAGTGTCTCAACCCTTGTTTTGAAACGGGGTTGATTTAAAACTGACTTGACAGTGCTGCTTTTACACTGCTTTGTGTGGCTGTCTTCACTTCACTCCACCCACCCTCTTAAGTGCAGCCTAGGCTAATTTACTATAATGACCCATTGTACAACAAACCATACTTAAACAGATGCCAGTAGTTTGAAAATATCCATGGTAAATAATTTACACAAGACCCCAAAAAGACAGTAGAGCTCTAAATTAAATGGATAATTTTCATTTAGAAGGACATTTCCACCAGCAGGCTGCAGGCATTCATGAGGGCTGGATGTTTGAGGTCACTTACTAGTCTTATGCAAGATGAACATATTTCACAGAGGATGTCAATCAGTGGGGAATGCAAGGCCTGGATATCCAAGCGGAGTCAGGAATTTTTTCCTCAAGGGCAAACTAGTGGGAAAAAAATGTCTGGCCTTCTGCTGGCAGGCAGTGACACAAACCTATGGCCCTGTGTTTGATCAGGAGCTGAGTTCAGTCCCAACATGGTATAAAAGTAAAGATTAAGGTGGCCGAGAGAGATGGCAGATAAGGGGCTAGCGTTGGCGCATCCTGTTGGGCTGACGGCTCAGCGTGAGCCGCCGCTGCCTGTGAGCAGCTGATATACAAAGTCACCGCAGCTGGAGGAGCAGGCGTGCTGAGGCCAGTCAGGGGGCAGCTGACACACACACACACACACACACACACACAGTTCAACAGGCAACACATCCGTTCCAGTGGTTATTTTATGATGCAACAATATAACCCATATTCCTGCAGTAAAAACTGAAGGCAGCAGCCTCTGAGGACCTTTGACACTGTTGCAGCTGACGTAACCTGCCTGCTTCCTGCTAAACAGAGCTGATAAATATTGACAATCGATGGGAGAGTTTCCGATTCTGCATTCTGCACCCAGGCCATGGGGCAGGCAGCCGTTACTGTCTACAGCATGCATAAAGTGAAGGCACTATACCATGGCCCCCTGAGAAGGAGTGTGGGTCACCCAACGAGGAACTCCGACCTGGACCAATCTGTACAAGAAGAGCATAGAAAGACGATTGGTAATTCAGACAGACAAACATAGATGTTATATGTGGCGCCTTTAGGCTCTTATCTTTAAAACACAAAACGAAAGCAGCTATCTTCTTCTCACATGTGGTCTGATCACATGCCCAGACTTTTCAAATTAAGATCCACTTTTTCTTATTCTGTTCTGAGGGCAGTCACTGAGCAAATTCTTTCTACTCGAGCGACATTTATAGAAACTAAATAATTCAAACTACTGTCACAGCTGTTCTGACAATGTTCAGCCCTGTTTTCAGGTCGGTCGCTGTGAACCTGAATCTAGTTGCCAGACAGCTTATTTTGGGAGTGCATCAATATTAATGATTGGTTTTGAAATAGTTTTAAATTCAATAGGTATTCAAAGTTCAGTCCCTCTAAACAGATCATTGTTTTATCTGGCAGGGTTATCAGATAAAAACACAGTTAATGGACATTCTTGGACAACCGGTTTGCTGACAATAAACATGACATTTAAACTCCTTTATTTTTAATGTCTACATTATCATTCTCAGAGCAGGTTAGCATCTTATAATATAAATACATGCTTATCAGGGTGCCACAGTGGCTGAGGGGTTAAGGCACAGACTGTAAACTACAATGTCCCCAGTTTGACTCCAATCTAGGATATTTGTTGCATGTTGTTCCCCATCTCTCTCTCCCCTCATTTCCTGTCACCTTTATACTTTCTGCTTCTAAAATAAAAAGCACCAAATGCCCCCAAACACACTTTTAAAAAAGTACACCTTAGTAGCTCAGCCTGAAAGAGCTAATTTTGAGGCTCATCTAGTACTCTCTGGACAAAATTAATTTGCTGTGCTTCTGTTATATTTATATTTAGACTGCATTTGGACACGAGCAGATATTAAAAGAGCTCACAAGAAGAGTGATGTGCAGGAACAGGCTGGATTATGAAAGCCGGTCAAACTGCTGGGTTACTGCAATTGTGACATGAAATACTTTCTAAGGCAACAGGTCGAGAAAACTAACTGATCGTATCCCATGATCAACTAGGAGACTGTGAGTCCATGGTCAGGCAGTCATGTTCAATAGCAAATCAGTTTATTATGGTACAGCACCACAACGAAAGGCTAGGCCTGCAATAGAGAACAGTAAACCTTATATTCAGTCAGTTGCTTTAAATGTTGCAAATAGGCGCAAAAGTACTGACAGCCACAGCAGACGGTTAAAAACGTAATGTGATACATGCTTTAAAACTTACCACAGACAATCAGTAACGGACGATGAGCAGTCCCGATGATCCTGTTTGGGAACTCTCACAAGTAAGACATGGAAATCTGTGGAAATGAAGGCAAACGGATAATGAGCCAATGCTTTTTCCTTACAAACTTGTCTGTATTTTGCAAACAGCAGACTTCTTCACTGAGACATACAAGCTACAGAAGCCCTTTTGATTCCCTGGCAAATATAGCTGTACTGGTGGTCACACAGTGGCGTGCATGTGAGCTCAGAGATACCACTTAAACTCAGTTGTGGAATGGAAAAAATGCCAGCTGGATCATGAAGCACTAAGTCTACAGTCTAACGGGCATAAAAAACACGGGTTGGTCACGTGGTTTGATCATCTAATGTACGCCTTCATAAATAAAAACAAGCAATCCACATAATGTAGATTTAATACATCTTGAGGTGAATACAAATCGCAGGCTAGCGAGTATGGCAAATGTGATGGTATAAAAGAAAACTTATTTGAGGTTAATTTACCCAACAATGGTTGACTGTCGGCCAAAATAGCTGGTCAAGTGCTTACTTTTCCTAAATACTTGCAGCACACCCTGCCAGGGAAAATATGCCACTCACAGAGACCATTAAAAGATACACACTTTTTTTGTTTGGGTAATGTTAAACTACATGCAAAGTGCTAAACCTAACAGTGATATCACTTCACATCTCTTTTCAAAACAAGCATCCTGTTAGGGATCTGAGCATACAGGCCCACAAATAGTTGGAAAGGTCAGCTGCTCTTTGAGAGAACTGAAATCTGATCCGGGAGGTCAGTGAATGAGCAGCTCAGGACCTCAATACAAGTTCTCAGGACCATTTAAGATGCGGAGGGGGCAGAAACCAGACAGAAATCCCACCACACCAGCAGCAGAAGAGAAGAGAAGACACTGCCTGGTCGTTGAGAGTGGTGTGAGGCAGCCAGAGGAGGGGGTCATTATTGCACTGAGGAGTCCAGTTCATTGCTGGTGCTACCTGATAAAGCGTATCTGCCACACACACGGCTCTGTTTACCGCAGAGCGGGCTCATGACCCGTGGCTACAGCTCAGTCTGGCTGTGAGTTCAGAGTCACACAGCGAAGGCTAAGCCCCTTAGAGCCTTAACGTTACTCTTGTCCCGTGACAAGCCACCGTGCATCACAGGCTGCAACATTACCGAGCAAATAGCCCCAATCTCATATTATAAAGTTTCAAAAAGAAACGCGGACTGAAGCGAACTGCGGTGACTGACAACACAGTTTGACAGCAGTTGACAGTCAGGAAGTAATATTGAACAGCAGCGCAATAAAAATGGTTAACTCACATAAAAGCCTACGTGTTCGCATACTTTGTGTCTTTAGTTCAGATTCCACTAGCTTAATGTTAACGTTACGGCTTCACTCTAGCATTGACTAAAACGCTAGCCAAGATATAATTTAAAGTTGGCTAGCGTTTGCTAAGGAGATAAAGATAGCAGTATCAAAAGCACATTCCCAAACACCTCTCTTAATTGCATTTTAATGACCGAGAGCAAGCCAAATGCTCTGCAACAAAATAACCGTGGAGAAGCCATTTATTGGAAGGCGTTACGGTCTAACAAGTGACCGTGTTTTCTGGAGACTTTCTGGTCGAATGCGTCTGTGGTTGTCTTAGTGACAGCTGTTGAAAACGCGAACAGCACACGTAGGTGCCCTTATAGAAACCTTATATTCCTTTAAATTGAATGTTCAATGCAGTATATATTCGTCTGGTCGTTTCTGTCTTACAACAGAAAGCGTTCACTTTTAGAAAGTTACTTTCTGTGTGGAGGAAAATATACCTCAGCAGAGTAGTTAGCGTCTCATAATGAATTTGACACTATTAAACGGTTAATTTGTTGAATATGGGCCACTTTCCGATTAAACAACAATAGTAAATCTTAAAATAAGCAAAAGGTTTGTTTCCTATATTACGAGAAATGTTACGAGAGGTGAACGAGTCTCACTGGACACAATATAACTTAAGTAAACTGTTCACCTAACTTTACATATTAAACACAGATGATAGTGTATTTAAAATTGATTAGAGGTAACATTAAAGGCCGCCCTGTTCGTTTTTTTCAACAGCTGCCGTCACAACGAAGAACTGCACTCATTCGGCTGAGAGTCACCAGATAACACGGTCACTGGTTACACTGAAACACCGGCAAAAAAAAGTCAACAGCTAACGTAGGGTAAGCTAACAGGTTGGTCAGACAAATAACTCGTCAATTGATAAAAGTAACTGGCGAACTAGCGGCAACATCACCGCTGCTCTTCCCTCTGTTTGAGTAGTGTTAAGCTCTTTTTGTTGCTAACGTCAATAGTCAACCAAGAGCACCTCCGTGAAATAGCTAATGCTAGCAAGCTAATGTTTGGTTTGCAAGCAGCCGACAACTAACAGCAACTAGCAAGCAGTGTGTTGTTGTTTTGTAATCTTATAGTACTTGGCGTTTGCCATTGCTGTGACACAGGGGGCTAACATTAGCTGGCCGAGCTAGCAGCAGCTCTCCGCTACTGTTTTTGTTGTTATGAGATGGAGGGCGGACCCCGAAAAAGGAGGCCTCTGTCAAAACACACCGAGCGACGGCCACAACCGGCGGACTCACCCGCGAACGGAGCGATGAGAAGTTAGAAGCCAAATATTCATCCGAAGCCCGTGCAATTACTAAGCAGCAAATAAACCTGGATTGGGTAAACATGAATCATATCCGAGCCGAGGCCAGCTTCACTGCGTCCCTCTCCAGCACGGAGCCGTCGTCGCCATCGCCGCGAATTCTCCTCCAGCCCAACGACTTACGTGCGCGTGACGTCATCGCGTGGAAGCTACGCTCTGGGCGGAGGAGGGGCTCAGATAGACCACGCGGTGCGATCATGTAAACACTGGCTGCAGGCTGCTCGAAAAACTCAATATAGCAGACATGAATGATATAATTCAATCAGACTGAGGGAGGAATCATCGAAAGAATGCTAATGAAGCGAACAATATGAAAATGACCAAACGTCCCAGTTAGTTAGCGGCTTCATTCTGTTTCAGGTTCATACTTTATTTGGAGACAATGGGTTTATAGTCTACACCAGTGTGTATGATCTACTAGTATGCACTGGTTTATAGTCTATGTGTTATGTAGGCCTGAACGTTTGTAGTGTGTGTATTCATTTGTGCTGTTTGTAAGCATGGTCATTCCTCACAATAAAGAAATAAAGACACAACACAGCAGGATCTTAAACAATTATGTATTGAATGATGGCTTACATTATGCAACTTCAATTCCAAGACACTTGGCATACTTTGTCCATTCCTTAACATTTAATAGCCTGACACATGAGGCATTTGACAGTTATTTAAGCCTGCAGGACACTCCTCTTTATTGGCTCACAGCTGACTTTCAAATGATTTTTTTTCTTTGTGACAAACCCTCAGTGTCAGAGTTGTGAATACCGTTTCCATATTAACAACTCTGAATGAAATCATTCAATTTTTGCTGACCAATTACTTCATTATTTAGTGACTCATGTCAATTACAAAATAAAACCATCTAATGTGTAGGGCTCTTGTCACAAAAAGCTTTGCTTTTTGTAAACAGGGTTACTAAAGGCCCTACACCCCTCTTAAATCACACCTTACCGCAAGGCATTACTCCTGTGAGGATAATGCATGAGGCATATGATATGGCACAAAATAATTTGATTTAAATGTTTACCTGGGAGCAACGTTTACTGGTTCATTTTTGGGTTCTGATTTGACAGGATTAATTGTGAGAGCCAAATTTATTAGCTGCACCATGCGTGGACTTCACTAATGTAAAAAGACTTAAGTGCTGATTCAATGTCCCTGTGCTAGAACAACAACACAAAAACACAGTCTATCCCTTGTCATGTGACCAGAATGGATTTGCATGCAAAACAATGAGATGAGCTTTACATGAAGAGATAATGGTCTGGGTAAATACATTTGTTTTTCAGTCATATGCCCATGTTACCATGAAAGACAATGAGATTTCCACATAAGAAATGCCACTTCTAATCATACAGTATAATATGCACAAAAAATGGTGGTACGAAAACCAGAGAAAAATCTTCTGTGGCTCCAAGAGAAAAAGAAAAAACCAACAGTATTTTAGAGAGCAAAGTCTACTGATCTCAAAAATGCAACAACCCATCAGCCTCATCCTGGTAGTTCCAATCTACAGTGTACTTTGACACATCTGTGTAATGAATTACAAAACAGCAACAACTCTCCAACAAATCACTGCTTCCTGCGAAAGTTGCAAATCTCATATACACACAACTTCCACAGGTCCAATTAATATATAACGGAGTCATTCTCCACACCACATAATGTTTGTCATAGTCACCACCACGGATGAGAGCAACTGTTTCAGTAAAGCTTTAAAAAGCAAGACTACCCTGAGAGAAGGTCTAAAACGTGGGCAAGCTTGCCAGACCAGAACTGGCTTGAATGGGTTTGGTTTATTAAATCTGTACACTCTATTTCAATATAATCAGCACATTTTGTTCCAAGAATGTAAGATATTATTATTTTTTTTAGTAATTGTGTAATATATATCTCTAATACAATCCAAGTCCTCTGAACTATGTAGACATGTGCAAGTGTTAACTACCAACTTCAACGATACAGTAAAGGCAAAGACTTGTGGACACTAAGTTAAGGATAATGTTGATATTTGAAATTTTTCTTGAGTCCTCACAATTATCAAAATCTAAGTGCTGTAAGTAGTTCATACACGAGGTATTGAATATCTAGTTAACTGTTCTGAGTATAAAATAGAGGCAAAATACATAAAGAACATCTTGCAAGCATGACAAAGAAACTACAGACACAATACACAAGTGGTCAAAGATAATATGAGGGGATACCTGTAACCTTTTTGTGTCCTTGAATATAGTGTACTTACAAACTGAACGTTTTCATGTGGATGAGAGGTCATACTGTACGTATCATGCTCTCAAATACTGTGAGCTTTAGCCCCAAAGGAGATCAATTCACAGCACTGTAGTGTCGCTCACAACGTTACCTTAAACACCATGCCAGTGCTCAGAGGTTGAGGTGTTTTGTCAAGTATACATTATTCTAGCTACAGTTAATGACCCATTTTGAGAAAGTGCACTCAATCATTGTAGGTTACCTGCGGGGTAACCGACAAGTGAATTACTAGCTCCCTATTTTAATCAAACAGCAGCATATTCTGTGTAAAAGACTGATCTTGCTTATTTAAAACTCATCCCCTTTGCTACGTGTTTGATGAGTACTTTCCCCCTCCGTTTATTCAAATACGCGTGGGTCATGTTCATGTATAAGAATGAAATGCGTGGTCATAGCATGATGTGCATCACCGTTAATCTGAGGTAAACCGGGTGTCCTGTGTCTTGGCCCATTACAGTCTGAGAACCAGTGCCTTAGAGGGTCAGAGAGGTAAGTCTGAAAGAAATCATGTAAACTGTGCTCGTGTGGAGTGAATGTTTCACTTACTACCAAAAGCACACGGGCCCTAAACTGTAAACCTCAAGGATTATCCAAAGAAAAAAAGAAAAGAAAAGAAAAGAAAACACTAAAAGTACTCTACTCATTAGATTTAACGTTTCCTTTTTTGTTATTTTTTGCAGGGTTTTCAACTTTTTTTTTTTCTCTTGTTTTCGCTCAAGTATAATCACAGGTGACTAACTACAGAGGATAACAGGGTCAGGTGAGTACCATGCTACATCAGGTTTAGAGAAGGCTATTGCAGACAATTCTACAACATGTACAACCACATTTTATACGTGTGAGTTACAAATATTTCAAAACATATCACCAAGAAACTAAGTACATACAAGATGTTGAATATTTAGAGTCTTAAAGGACTATCCCTCAGTCAGTAATAGGATTTCATGTTACTTGACTTAAACTGTCCAGTCTTACAGACAAAATCTGAAAAATTGCTATTCAAAAAGTAGCAAATTTGGTCAATGTCTCTTTTCAAATAGTTATAGTGCTTTTAATGGCTTAAGACAGGGGTCTTTTTTTAATCTCACCCAGTGGCAATCTACAGAACTTCAGTGTACATTTTATGACACCATAGCTGCAAAAGTCTTCATGTCAAGTCCAATAGGTAAAAGAACAGCTAGTGCTGTCACATTTATTTCAAAGTAGTATGCCTTAAAAAAAAAGAAAAAAAAACAAAAAACAAATACACATTTATAAACCTTTTTTTCAACTCTAAGTTCTTGTAGGGAGTTTCGCCGTATGTTTAGCTCCATGTTCCCATTTCCAATCAGTTTTAAGCCTGGGAGGACAGGCCTTCAGGAGCCAGGCTCCACTCCAAGTCTTCAGGAAGCTTCTGTTTGAGACTCTCCTGTGCCGCGAGGGTCATCAGGACTGGATACGAGTAAATGGGGGATTAAAACTCCCACTCCAGTGTTTCCTCTCGATTGGCCGCCCTCTCCAGCCTATGGATGATGTTATTGAGGTTGGCCATTTTCTCATTGCGTCTCTGAGTGCTTCTGTTGAGTTTGGGGCTCTGGAAGGGCAGGAGTGGGTTTGGGTCCTGGCTGTGATTGGTGCTCGTTGAGGGCGGGTTGGGCAGCGAGGGCGATATGGGAGCGGAAGAGGAGGGCACAGGAGAAACTGACATCATGAGGCCAGGTGAGGACGCAGCGGAGGGGGAGTTGAGGGACACCTCCAGGCTGCTACGACAGGGCTCCGACGAGGCCTTGAAGCTGACCGGGTCGACGGGCGACTTTCCGGAGTCCTCTCCCTCGTGCCTGGACTGGTTGGCTCTCTGCGGACCGTCTATGGAGACAGCGCCAGGATAGAGCCCCTGAGCCTGGCTGCACATCCCCTCTTCCTGCCTCAGGCTCTGGCCGGCCAAGTGAGGCTCGCGACAGCCAGCGATGGAGTCCTCGTGCTCGCTTTTCAACTGTGGGAACTGCACTGCCGTGGAAAAACACTGAACTCTCGACTGCTTCAGGGAGCCCTCGCCCCCCTCGTCTTCCCTGTCTATTGCCTCCTGTTTGACGTGAGGTGGTGCGGTGTTGGCGCTGAGAGGGTGGCTGGAGTGGATGTGTCCTGAGAGCTGCTGCAGCCTCCTCTCCTCTCCATCAGAGTGGGGGCTCCGTGTCGCTGAGGGCGAGTAGCTGTGGTGCTCAGCGTCTGTGTCATTGTCTGGCAGACCTTCCATCAGCACCTCCCGTCGCATCCTGGACCTGCACGAAGACGCAGCTGTTAGACTGTCACTTCAAGGCAAACACTCAATGATATTAGAGTTTACTTTCATGATACAGAGTTCAGTTATTCAAATTCCGCTTAGAGTAAATGCTAAATGAGAACAACAGAGGCAGTCATTAGTGTAAAGGTCATGTTAGACTTGCCTGTAGTTGTGGAACCAGTTGATGACGGTGTTGGTTTTCAGGTTGAGCTGCGAGGCCAGCATCTCAATAGTGTTCTGAGAGGGGTAGGGCTCCAGCAGGTAGGCCTTCCTCAGGGCTTCCTTCTCCTCAGCTCCCAGCACCACCCGAGGCTTCTTCACCTGGCTGTAGGGACACAGGTCCAGCGAGGCCAAAGCTGGACTCACACACTCGGAGCGAGTGCTGGGCGAGTCGCTGTCTGAGCCGGTGCTCAGCAGGCCGTACCGCCTCTTCAGATAGGCTGCAGGGAAGACAAAGATATCTGTGTGAAGGGATTATAAAACACCAACAAATTCTGATCTCTTACTAGATGACATTTCACATTACAGTCCCCACCTTTCTTCTCCATCTTCTTCATGGTCCTCAGCTTGTCCACGTTGTGAGGATCGTTGAGCCAAAGCTGCATGCGGACAAACGGCTCCCTGCCTTTCAGGCTGAGTTTGTGCCAAGGTTTAGGCCTGGACAGCAGGTCAGACACGGAGCCTTGAGTCAGACCCAAGATGGTCTCCCCGAAAAGACGCTGACCTGTGAGGGAACAAACGTACATGGTGTGTTATGCGTTTCCATTCACAAGGAGTGTCAGTTTAACCCTGCAGTATAAACTCAGACTCACCTAGGTTGTTGTCTGTTAGCACCTCCTTCACCTTCTTGGTGATGGCGTACGTGTCCAGCTCCGGAGACATGGCGACCAGCTCCTGGATGCCCAGTGGGTTTGTGGGCTGATGCAGGGTCATGAGGCTTGGGGTGGACTTTCCTCCATCTGGGTTGGGGGGCAGACCTAGAACCAGGCTCTCAGGCTGCTGGTTCTCCTTGCTGCTCTCCAGGGAGAGGCTTACCGGTTCCACCAGGGGACTGGGATGGCTCTCCGCTGGGCTCGGGGGTGGGGAGGGCGAAGAGTGGGCCGTCACTGGGCTTTTATCTGGAGGTGGGAGCATCACCAGAAAGGTTTGTTATAAAGTTTGATACTTTTGCACTGCAGCACCTCAAACTTTATTGTTACTTACTCATAGGAACTCAGAGTATGTGAGCGTGTCTTATAAAGTGCAGTATTACCCTGAGTGTGGCCCTGGTTCGGGGGCTGGCTGAGACTCTGGCCTAGCTGGTCCAGTAACCACAGCTGCATGCGGATGAAGGGCTCCCTGCCTTTCTGGGTCAGCTTGCTCCAGGGTTTGGGCCGAGACAGCATGTCACTCACGCTGCCCTGAGAAAGACCCAGCACCTGTACCACACAGTAGATGTTAATATACTCCCACTCAACACTGTATGTGTAACAACACTAAAAACACATGTATAAATGTCACATCATTGATAGTTTTTCTAAATTATAATCACGAAAGATAGAAATGTCTTTGTTCAATACATCTGGCCTCAGTCATACACTTTCAGCCAACAGCCACTAGAGGGAAGCAAATCACCATAGAAGTTCATGTAGACTCAATTCAGATTCAGTCAATTAACTTTGGCACTTTTCATGGATGTAGGAAAAAAATAGCATTTTGAATGATCATGAAGTTTAATATGTGTGGTTATAAACCAAAGACATAAAAGGCTGATGATTTACTTTTTTGGTTTTTGAATAAAATCTCAACACATACTTGACTGCACTGGAACAACTGGTTTATAGAGATCACTGCACTGTTTTCAACCAAAAGTATTCAAGTATTTACAATTTGAAAAGTTCTCCTCTTATATCACTCCACAGAGAATGAACTTTGACAAATAAAGCTGTATTTTCTGAAGGTGAACTAACAAAATTAATATGGAAGATACAGTAGCTCATTTCAGGAAAAGTCCCAAAAAATACAGTGTTTACATCGTCATATATAACACATGTCCTCCTTTTCTGATTTTCTTTATTACTACAGATTTGTTCTACTGATTGGTTACAGATTAGTAACTGAAACCCGTTCAATCTAACCTCTAGTTTAACTGAAGTAGCAAATCATGGCACAATCAAAGGAAATTTCAGAAGAGAGAAGATAGAAAAGAGTCAAAGACACAGGCATGAGTATGTGTAGTGTTGTGTAATGAATCCTTCAGCCAGCAGGTTTATAAGGGTGAAACTAGTCCAGGAAGTTACAGGAGAAACCAGTAGAAAGCTCAAAGAACTGCAAGTCTCTCTAGCAGCAGCTAAGGTCAGCATAATAAGAAAGAGAATGCTCAAAATGGGATTAAGGGGAGACGAGCGAGGTGATAACTGCTGCTGATGGAGATAATCAGTGCTTTCTATTATTTACAGAGATGTACCTGAAGGCTTTTCAGATTTTCTTCACAGAGACCAGTGAAATGTTTTGGCCACTGACTCTGTTGTGTCTGATGTGAGCTTTTCAAACTAAGTGGTTGTTCTCAGCGCCAGAAAATTCCGGAAGAGTTTCACGTCATCTGTCCATGAGCTGAAGCATAATTGTGTGATGCCACAAGATAATGATCCAAACCACATAATTAAGTCCAAAAAAATCCGAAAGGCTGAAAAGCATACATTTAAGTTCAGACAGGCAAGTCAACATTCTGACTGAACTGAAACAGTTTGTGCTTAAAAAACCTACAAATGCATCTTCCTGCATTATCAATGTGCTAAAATCCTGTTACCCTGTTACCGTGATGTAAAAAACTGATATCTAATGATAAGAAGCTTTGGGCTGCAGTTACTGCAGCTTAAGTGGTGCATCCTATTATAACATTTAAAGGGGAATTACTTTTTCACATGGATGATTTGAGTGTTTGATTACTTTGTTCCTTAGATAAGTGAAATAATAAAAGATGTGGTTTGTGTTTAGTCACATTACATGAGTCTAATATTACATGGAACCATTCAGTGTGACTAATACGCAAAGGAAAACAGAGTAGTTTTACAAAACTTCCATTCTCTGTACGTAGATCAGTGGAAGAGCAAATCAAGTAAAGCTAAGTTTACAAGTGGTGTAAAGACATTTGTATTTGGGGTAAAATGAAGCAGAGATGTATGCCCCAGTAAAAACTAACTATTAAATGTTTTATTTAATATTCAGTTTAATATACAGAATGTTAAATATTTATTATATTTCTCATAACCGGTAGAAGGTTCTGTTATTTTGCAGTAAGAAAAGATTCTGCTACAAATATGAGAGAGTGACATCTGACCTTTTCACCAAAGATCCTCTGACAGATGCCGTTCTTGGCCAGCTTCTCCTTCACCTGCCTGGTCAGCTCGATGGTGTCCACCTCTCTGTACATGTACAACTCGTACTGCTCTGGGGTCAGCGGTGGCACGGTGGGCTTGAGGGCGCGGGGGATGTACGCCGGGTAATAGGAGAGCCGTCCAGGGCCGGGGCCCGGAGACTCGCCGCTCACCGATGTGTCCGACTCCACCTTCACCTCCACCGGCCGGCTCAGCACCAGCTCATCCTCGGCGGCGGAGGCCTCCTCGCTGTTGGGGAGACACTCTCCGTTCTCCAGGCGGGGCCACGGCCTGGGCAGAGCCGAGGGCCCGGAAGAGGAGGAAGACAGGGAGGGGGAGACCGAAGTGAAGGGTCGAGAGCCGCCTCCGCCGATCAGACTCATGGGACCCCGCTCGTGAGACCAGTGCTGGTCGAAAAAGGTGCCTGCTTCGCCGATCTCTGATTTGACTTTGCGGATGATGTTCTGGACGAAAGCGGCTGGGGAAAGGACGCTGAGGGGCGTCTGGGGGCTGCTGATGGGATTGGCCATGCAGACGGTGACGCAGCCCCCCTCCTCTTGTTTGATGGAGATTGGTAAAGGGAGGCCCCTGGAGCGCTCTGGTGGCCCCAAGCGTTCCACCTGAGCTCCTGAGCTGGCAGTTGAGGCTCTACCACAGGCCTCCATCTCCATCAGGGTATGCTGCTGGGTCTCCATCTCCCTCCTGGCCTGTTCTAGGATACTCTTTATGGTGTCGTCAGAGCTGCTGCCCGCCCCATTACTGCTGCGGCCTAATGAGGCGCTCAGAGACGTCTTGCCATCACCTAGACGAGAAAAAGACCCACACATTGACACTGATGCACACACAGATGCTTTAAAATAGCGATAGAAATTAAAATATAGAAATCCTCAATAAAACTAATTGATCACTGTGGCTTTTTAACCATGATGCATCACTCTCGGCTCACTCCTCACCTCCCCGCTGGGACTGGATCTCCTTCTTGGCCTGCTCCAGGATATTCCTAATGGCGTCGTCTGACCCAGTTTCAGGAGTTCGGATGCGCGGAGTGATGCTCCCTGTCACAGAGGGTAACAGAAAGAGATAGAGATAGAGATAGATAGAGAGAGAGAGGGAGCAGGAGGGGAGAAGGGGGGGGTGAGTGGGATGGTTGATCAGAGAGCAGTTCCAAGGCTTTGCTTTTGACTGGTAGATCAATGGCTGCCTTTGAGCGCGTGCTGTCTGAGGTTGCAGTATACGGGAAGCTCAACTTTCAAAAGCTGTGAATCTAGGGAGAAAACAAAGTTTAAAAGTAACACTACAAACATGGCAGAGAAAGCTGTGAAGAAGTCAGGGATGAGGTCCAAGTAGATTAAGAAGTTTTAAAAGGTACACAGGTCCGGGAGTCAAGCCACCAAAATAAGATAGCGGGAGTGCATCTCCTTTAAAAACATATAGGTAGATGATAGCTTCATACACTCCTAAATCCCTTTAACACTCTCAAAAGTACAGCCTTTTATTTTATGACCTATTTGATTAGCTAAGGTCATTATTCCTATATGATAACTTGGTGACACCTGTTTAATAATATTATCTAAACCATTTATTATCAAGAAAATAACTCGCATACCTTCTTTCTTGTCCACAAACCCTCTTAAAAGACCAAAACCAGCAACGACACAGTCTCCATACTGTGTGACTTTCTCTCCCTACACTCAGCTCTGCACTCGTTCCTTTATACTGAAGTCAGAAATATAAACAAATCATAAACGTATAGTTTTATTTTTTTTAAAGGGGAGAAGCAATTTCCTAAAACAGCTGGACACTGTAGTTATAGCCAAACTACTGTTCTGGGGGACTATTTTCAACTGTGGATTGATACACATTCGGTGCTCTGGTGAGTATTTCCTGCAGCAGGACAGTGTTTGTAGGATTAACTCAGAATAAACCACAGTATGTGTTTTCATGGTAATGAAGGAAAATGTCACCAAGCGCAACTAGTGTGGCTCACTGATGTGTTTTTAAAGTACTTTTTAGTGCAGCTCTACATAATTATTTATGAGTGGGAAAGCATAGAAAAAAAAAAAAAGAAAAAAAAAAAAGGGAAAGGGTGATAGTGGAAAATTTGGTTTTTCAGTTGAATGGATCTCTTTGTGAGTTCAAGACAATTATCTGCTGTAGGTGGATCAGGCTGTAACCATTTATGAGTGATTATTGATGTGTTTTGGCACAGAGGAATGAGATATATGAGCCTTTTGAGGCACGCATTGGGATCAGTTCATTGTTGGTTTCAGTGTGTTCATGAAGGTTTTTTGACACTAAGGAAAATATATCCATCATTGTACACACATGCAGTTTCAGGCCAGTTTTCACTTCCATGCATGTAGTTTGGAGGACACTTGTTTAAATGATATCTTACTCATGCCACTTCTCCTATTGGACTGTTTTTTCCCAACTGAACCTTCAGCCAGCATGTTTTTCTAATATTTATCTCATCCTGTCACGGTCTTGTCACTCACCTCTTTGGCGGACCTGGATGGTCCTGAGCGCCAGGATGTTCTGCTCGTCTGAGAGGAACTGCTTCATCTTAATAAAGGGTTCTTTGCCTTTCACAGTCAGCTTCCTCCAGGGTTTGGGCCGGGCCAGGATCTCGCTGACCGAGCCCTGGGAGAGGCCCAGCACGTAGTGGCCAAACACGCGCTGGCCGATGTTATGCTTCAGCAGTTGCTCTTTCACCTGGAAGGCTATCTCCGCCGTGTCCAGTTGGTCCTCGTCCCCCGCGGTCGAGCTGCCGCTTTCTGATTGGTCGCTGGGTAAGCCGGCGTCGACGCTGCCGCCCCCCGCCGACCCTTGAGTAGCTGACATGAGGGCGACTTTGGCTGCATAGAGGGCGGTGGGAAAAGCCATGAGGCCCTCCTTTTTAAAATGTGGGGAGAGGAGCTGCTTGTGGAGGAGGTGGTCTCCCGACAGCCGGTCCCCAGAGCACGGTGACACGGAGAAGGGTCGAGGGAGATCGTGGCCGGAGGAGGAGCTGTCCAGGGTCAGGGGGCCGGGGCTCGGGGAGGCACGGCCGTCCGCCTGAGAGGAAGACGAGTGGGAGGCGGGCGGCCTGCCTGTCTCTCTGCCTGCATCCTCAGAATGGTCATCATCTGGTGACAGAAAAAAAACAAAACAACACGGTCACCAAACTTGTACATACACACACACATACACAGCTGTGTGGCTTCCGCAGAACAACTAACTGCTATCCAGCAAAGACAAATATTTCACAAATTAACTCAACTTGCATTCTAGCCGTGCAAACCCAGACTCAATTTTGCAGCCTCAGTTTATGCAAGAGATTTAAGTCTAAAAAAACGTCCACTCCAGAATCGATTGAGCCTGCCCAATGAGCAACAAGCAATCAGTGAAGTATGGGGAGTTTTTTTTTTGTAAGAAGATGGCATAACTCATTGCCACTACCATGTGCTTAATTATAAAAAACTAGGTTATATAGACAGAAAATGCAACAAGACATTTTACCGTTGCTGTGCAAAATGCGAGCCTTATCCATCAGGTACTTGTGAGATGGAAGAAAAGCCTCTTTATCCAGCAAAAGAGCTTCTGCAGCCTTGGCAGAATCCTGCACACACACACACACACACACACACACACACAAACACACACACACACACACACACACACACACACACACACACACACACACACACAAAATCTGTTAATTTTCCACTAATCAATCATAGTGGCTGTAGATTTCCTTATAATGGATGACGGTCATTGACAAATTCATTGGCACTGCTGTTGTTTTTCTTCCCTCACACTGAGAAAACATTAAGAGGAAACTAAAGGTCTGTTTTGGTGAGATGAGGATGAGCCTGTGTGAAACTGCTGCGAGAACAGGAGGAGGAGGAAATGTACCTGGGATGAGCTGCCATTTGCAGAAGCCAGCTTCATCACCTTTAGGATGCTGGAAACAGAAACAAAAGATGCAGAAAGAGTGAAATTCTCGGATCTGAATTCTGATAAATGTGAATGTGTTGCAATATTCAGTCTCAAAATGATCACCTGAGTTCAGTTTTAATCTCCTCATAGTCCATCTGGGACTGCAGTTTAGCTTCTAATCTCTGAAATTGTAAAAAAAATAGAAGTGTTTCATATTAGGAAAGAGAAAAAAAAAGAAAATCAGAGGCACTGACAAGGTGTTGGTCACGTTCTGCCACTTCTCATGTGTCGGAGCCGCTCACCTCGATAGCTTCTGCCTTATAGGCCAGCTGGCGTTCCAGCTCTAGGATCTGATTGGCTGAATTCTCCTGAACTTCCTGTAGCGTGAACTGCAGCCGCTGGATGTTTTCTAGGAGACGGAGGATTTCGCGGTCTTTAGCCAGCAGGGCTGCCTCCAGCTGAGAGGGCAACACCTCGTTCTTCTCCTGACAGGGCGAGAAGGAGACGTGACAAAGGGTGTGAGAGTGAGGTGGAGAAAGAGAGAGAAAAAAAGTGATGGAGACTGTTAGGATGTTAGGAGGAGAGGAAAATGTGAGAGGCCGGCTAGTGAATCACCACCTCCTCGGTGTTGATAGGATTCAAACAGCTGGAAAAAGTGAGAGAATTTGACTTCGGCGGTGATGATCAGGGAAGAACTAATGCTGGATTTTTATGTTTTTTAAGCGGTTGTGTCTGCTTAAGTGAAGGTAATACAATCTGACAAGGCCAGCACCCACAGAAAGTTAAAAAAAACCAAAAAGTCTAAGGCATAAACATAATAACGCTGAAGTATTGTTGATTGACAGGTAATCTCTGGGGAATGAATGAGGAAAAAAACACCACAGCATGTCGCCAAAAATAAAAAAACAACTATTTCACAGTTCAGTACACATTATTCTTACCCTGCTAGTGCCCTCTGCTGGATGGGAACTCCCTGTGGTGCCACTCTGACCACTGGCTAACTGCTCCTTTAGCCTCTCCACTTCTCTCTGGGCCATTTCCGCTCTCTGAATACATACAGACGTATCACAGTGTTATGCTTTTCCTACACCATCCACATCAATTGGTTAATGAGATGATCAAGGTGAGAGCATATACATAAATCAAAGGAGGCGATCCCGTGCTTTTGAAATTTGGAGCCGAGTGGAAAAACCTGAGCGAAGGGGCCCGGGCGAAGCACATGAGCGCAGCCGCCGGTTTTTTATTCTGCTGAGAGGGGCTGTTTAGTCAGCCCACTTTATTCCCCAAACTGTTTACCTGCTCTGTCACACCCGGCCTGCTAATTAATGATTCATTTTGAGAACATTTATCTAGGAGCTGCTGGCAGAGAGCAGCAGAGTGAGAGAAAGAGCGTGAGAGAAAGAGAGAGAGAGAGAGAGAGAGAGAGAGAGAGAGAGAGAGAGAGAGAGAGAGAGAGAGAGGAAAGCAGAGGGGAGAAGAAAAGGAGCAGAAGAAAAAGAGGTATCACCAGGATAGGAAGCAATCAAGGCAATGAGATAACGAAGAACCCCGGCGTTCAACGCTCCGGCATCAATCGTGCTCGGCAGTCTCCTGTTCTCTGCTGAGTGGAGACGTGCTGCCACAGAGCGCCCACCGACGGGAGCTCGGGTTTACACTCGCTAATCACACGCTCAGGGGAGAGGGAGGGAGGGAGGGAGGGGGGGGGGGGTGTGGTGGTGGTGGTTGGAGGAAGAGGGAGGAGGGAGGGGGGGGACACAGGACGGAGGGTGTCTAATTAAAGCCAAGGCTTGATTACAGGAGTGATTACCTTAACGAAGGAGTATCTCAATCAAAGAAGTGCGGAGGAAGGCTGCACTCACCTGGTTCGCCTTCTCGAGATTCGCCATGATGGCGTCGACCTCCTCTGCCCTGGAACACGCACACACGTGCACACACACACACACACACACACACACAGCAAGAGAACCACAGGATTACTGAGGAGACACTCTCACTCTCAAATGAGTCACTAACACAGAAAAATCAAGCCCAACTACTATTGTAACACATATTTGTAATTATATAATCGTTTTGCACTTCTTAAGGCTCTACAAGTAAATGCCATTTTTATTATCTCTCTCTCTATATATATGTATATACGTATATATCAGGAAATTAGTTTTATTAGTTTAATGTCGTGATCCAAACCAGCCACCTGTGAGTCATGACCTTAAAATAAAAGTATCAGAGCGAAACCATATAATAAACAGGAAAAAGAAAAATGGCTGTACAAAAGTGCAGTGTACATGCAGTTTTGTGACAAGATGAAGAACTTCCAAAAAGCTCTCCTGCAGTGTTTTTTGTTTTTTTTAAAGAGGCAGTTGAGATGTATTCACGCGCTAAGTGAAGTCCTTGCTTTCTGTTTCAGTGCCTCTGTTAACGATAACTAGCCGAGCTCGGCCACCGCAGCTCAACGCAGCTCATCCTGAAAATGGACCGCAATCCTCAAACTCTGGAGCGGCTAACATCTCCATGGTAACAGTGATGTTTCTAAATGGTAGGACTCTCTTGAAAATGTTAAATAGTACCAATAAATTCTGTACCAACAATTCAAACAATTTCTTAAAAAGGCATTCAAATGTATCCAGTGTATACATCACTGTCCCTCTGCTGGACCACAGAGGGGGGTTTCTGGATGAATGGCTGATTTGTACCCTCGCTGCTCTTTGGAGATTGAACTCCAACTTGCCTCCATACATCTAACAATCAGTCTAATTTAAACAGAAGCTCAGCAGGATTATTCATGAGGTTTGTTTGAAGTTCAACAGTTTCATTTTGCACACATGGGACCTGATTTTCAAAAGGTAAGATAAGGATGAATTAATGAGGATGCTGTGATTGATTTAAATATGCACATAGGTTTCTCCTAAGTTTCAGGATACTGTAGTCCTTTTTTTACCCAAAAGAAGAATTTTTTCAAAAGAACATATTGAGTGTTTTTTAAAATCCAAATTAAACAAAGTTAATTCAGTCGAACCCTAATCTTTCATGTTTGCACTTTAACTGCTCCTATTGTTACACATGAGGCTGCATAATTACCTAAAATGCTTCAATCCAGTAGAATCATTGTCTCTCAAAGACTCAAGAAAGCAAAAATACAATACTCCAGTATTTCTACAGTGAGACATGGAATCAGTCAGACAAACCTATTCTTGGCAGTAATGATCATGTGTGGTGTGTGGTGCAGACCTGGTTTCAGAGGGTCTAGGGTATACCCAGGTCCTATCAATAAGGCCAGGATAGATGGCGCCCAGCTGACAGCACACACTAACAGGTGTCAGCTCCACGTTTAATGAACTTGTGCAGTACGGAAAATGTTTTGTATTGATTACCTGCTCGGCTACTCAAGCCGAAGCAGACAAATAGTCTTTCTTATCAACATTGAGGAAACAGTCAGTGAGAGTAATAGAGGCCGGCCCTGTGCTCACAGGCTCGGGGTCAAGGAGGGATAACAGCGGCAGGAACTCTGAGGTCAGTGCCGGCCCAGAGGAACACACACACACACACACTGTGAAAGAATGCACGTTTGTCATAAAGCCTTTCCAAGTGCTGCTCTATGGGAAATATAAGTCCAACGTGAAAAGTGTCCAATCCAACAAAATGGATGGCAGTGGGTCCAGAAACATCAGTTCAATTGCGCCATGGATTAAGCCTGGGAGAAAATCCATTAGCAGCGGCTGACTGTGCTCTGGAGCACAACCCAAACAAAGGAGTGTTTACTTTGAATGTCTATCGACATCCTTCATACAAGCTCAGATTCATTTCAGGCGTGTGGTGGATACATTGCGCTCAAAGACTAGGACAAGGTAGAGTGTTTTCTGAAGCAATCTTTAAATGGAGCAATTCTTCTTGAGGGCTGTCAAGGCCCAGCTGCCGGTGAAGGCAAACACAGACCTCTCTCATCGACCTGCATTAGTGGCTGAGTCACTCTCACTCGCTGTCTTTACAATGGCATTCCTCAGCTCTGTACTGGACATGAGTTTATGTGGGCAAAATAAAGACCAGCAAATTCAGCATTCGAAAGCACTACAATGCAGAAGGTCGCGGAGATGACAGTGTGTGGTCACCGTGACTGAAGAGAGAGGAGGTGGAGACAGAGGGGTGTGTGTGTGTGTGTGTATGTGTGTGTGTGTGTGTGTGTGTCTGTGGATATGAAAAGGCTGTTCAGGAATATGTGTTAGTGTAAACATAAAATGTAAAAATCAAACAGTTTCTTACTTGTTCGTCATCTCTTGGTTGTATTTACACCGCAGGTCCAGCAGCTCTGCCTGTGCAGTGTTCAAAGCTGTTGAGAGGCACACACAGAAGTGAGATATTAACTTAAAAAAAACAAAACATGAACTTTGACCTTAAAGCTGCAATGCTGAATTGATTTGCCATATGCAGTTTTTAGATATATTACTATATTTCTCATATTTAAATTAAAAGTCAGTTTTAGCTCAAATAGAAGCACTCTTTTCTGAATTCATTGAAAGCTGATAAAACTTACATGTGATCAAACTCAAATTTTCATTGGTAAAAATGTGATTTTTTTCATAAAAACTCAAAGCAGTGGAAACAAAGCAGCAGCGGGGCGGCTGTGTTGCAGTAGGGGGCACCACACTGCAATTATACCAGTATTGGCTTTTTAATGGGTTGAAATTAAATTTAACAGCTACAGTGCGTGCCAGTGTTTAAACCACTTACATGAATGCAGAACCTTGATCTTCTCCTCGGCCTCTGATAGTCTGTCAGCCAAACTCGCGTCAGTGCTCTCCTCCTCCTCCTCCTCCCTGAGAAGAAACTCTTGTCAGTTATTACACTGCGTCATGTCCACACTATATATACACGCCACTTTATGCTTTCAGACAGGAAAATATGTTAATCCCAGCCTTCCCCCCCGCCTAGAAATGGCGCGTACGGAGTTCACAGACGTGCTGATATTTATACATGTTGATGCGTTTAAGAAGCGCCACCGTGTATGAATGATTGTTTCTGGTGCCAGTCTAGTTTCTCTCTGCTGTTCATAGGTCTCTCTTGATCTCAATGAGATTACTTGATTAAATAAAAACGTAAAATATATATGATTAGATTTGGTTTCTTTTTTTAAACTGCTTGCCACCATTGTTTTTAACTTTTAACTACACCGCAAAATGTCCCAAAGGAAGCTGAATACTCACTTTCAGCTAAATTGAGGGATTTAAGCTTGTTTCTACTAAAACTATGTCCTACTTATGTATTGTTTCTTTATTATAAGAACTGGTGAATAAAAGAGTATTTCACCTATTTAGGATAAAAAAGGATCAAAATAGAAGCAGCAGAGACAAAAATATCATCTTATTTATTACTTCTTTTTCTTTCTTATCAAAAAAAAACCCAGCGCCCACATTACCCACAATGCAAAGCTCGACTCTCAAGTCATTCTGGTTTGTTATACTAGCAAGCAGCTAATGTAGCCTGGAGCTGTCAGCCTCCAGCAGAGATGAGGAGCGGGCTACAGAGGTCTGATAACCTGACTTCTCTCTGACTCCACACACCCCCAGATCTGTTTCATTTTCAAACTTGTAGTCTTCATCCCCCGACCGACGCTGAGGCAATTTATCAAACTTCACGCGGCTCCCCCCCCTTGGGCCACAAAAAGCTTTACACAACTTTTTTTTTTTTTAATTCACGTGTGCAGTAGTACTACCCCCCCCCCCCCCCACTCCCCCCCAGGCCCCCCAAGACCTGTAAACAGACCTTGATGTGTAAAAATCAGTGGAATTCCCCTTTAATGAGCTTAAAAAATGGATTGGAAAGATGGTTTGGGACATTAAAGGGGTTACAATCTACTTCTATCTATCTAAAATAATGACTTCATTAAACCTGTGTGGCTACAGAGGTTTATTCCTCTCTTTTAAGAAATCTAAAAAATTGGATTCATTAAGAGGCGGGGGGTTCTCACCCTCGTTCGTCCTGTTCAGCTCGGTCCTGGCAGTTCTGCTGCGGGGAGCCAGGGGCCCCTGGAGTCGGTGTGCTGTTGGGGGTCATCAGGGAGGCCGGAGAGCTGGATTCTGGGGCGTCTCCTGTCACCGCTGCCCCCGAGACCGCTGGGCCGTCCTTTGTGGGCTCTGTGTGCATGGAAAGATCTACTGTGGATTTTACATTCACTGAGTTCTCTATAATTACCAAGGAAAAAATGAAAAAAATGTCAATGAAAAAAATGCTATAAAAATGATAGTGACTTTAAAAAAAAAAAAAAACTTTTCACAACATTTTCAAGACCCAGTGTGTATAATTAACTTGCCAGCACTTGCAGACCTGCATAAAAACATGTGTATTCCAAGTAGGATGGCTCCCTAATGTACACGATGTTGGCCTGACCTGTCTTTTCAAGGCACTCCAGGTGTTTCTTCCAGTGCCCGCTGATCTCCCTCACCAGGGCCTTGCTGTCTGGGGCTGAACTCTGAAGCTGCTGCAGCCTCCCCTCCAGGGTGTGCGAGGCCTCCAGCACAGGAGCCGGATCTTTTGAAAAAACAGACACAAACAAATCTCTGTAGAAAGAGCTGCTAAGATTCACATGATATCCATACATTCCTACTTTTCAAAAAAAGCAAAATAGCTGTTTTAGTGCGCGCTCTGCCTGCAAAGCACATTACAGAGTTTTCTGCATCGTAGTTTCAACAGAGGAAGACTATTCCACTGAGACTTGTTTCCAAAGAGTGACTCCTAGACTCCCCCCCAAACCCCCCCCCTAACTCAGGCTCCTTTGAAAATTTTTCACAGGCTGGACCTAATGACACGAGCGTGGTTCCGACTCTTCACATGTTCAGACATCGAGTCTAATGAGTCTTCTCATGTGCTGATAAATGGCAAAGAAGACAAAAAGATTGCCATGAATATGTGACAGAGTCTTAAGTTCCAAGTATACACCTAGGCAAAGTGTAGGAAAAAGTCTGCTCCTGAAAAGGGGGTAAAAAAAAAAAAAAAAAAAGCGGGATTCTTTAGCACAACAGAGGAGCTGTTTTGCAATGCATGCGCGGCAGCACCGGGCCCATGGGGCCAACTAGGAGGCTGTTTCTCAACTAACAAGTCTCCTCTGTATCATTTGATCATTTAAATTATTATGCCAGGAATTCTCAGGAGGCAGCTCGGCACTCCACATCACAGGGCTGTTTTTAATCTTCCCCTTCCCTTTCTTCCCCTCCCGAAAAGTTCAACAGCTCAGAGAGAGAGAGCTGCTCCTGTTGTGTACCTGCCTGCCGAACACCAAAGGAGGTGACATCTAGTGCCAAAGCACAGAGAGGGAAGCTCAGGGGAGCTCCTTGACAAGGGGGGAGGCAAGATGTAGAGCCACGCGCACACACACACACACACACAAACGCACACACACACACACACCGCAGCCCTTCAAAACTCTAAAAGAGGAGGAAAATCGCTGCTTTGCTGCACAAACTTTTCTCCCACAGCTTTCATCCACTCATCTTAAGACTTCTGTGTGGAACCCAATTGGATCCCTTCTTCAGTATGGGCACTGACTGAAGTGACTTTTCGTAAGAAGTTGGAACCACAGACGTTTAAACTTTGCCAGATGCCACTGTGAGAATGCAAACTCTGAGCCGGCAGGCCACAGAAAAAAAATAAATGCTCATCAGAGACTCAAAACTTCTACAAACGTGCAATTTGTTGAAATCCTGGCCATACATTGCAACTCGCCATATCTGCATTTTCATCAGACAAACATTTTGGGCCATTTAATTGATTGAGCTATTTTTCCCAGGACCGTTTACAGTCAAACATTGTCTGCATTCATTGTTACACCAACTGTGGAGATATTGCATCAGTCACAAGGGACATCACTATTAAGAGCACAGCTCTTCTAAGACAAACAGGATGACTTAAAGCACTGCTATTCCATCGACCCACTGTCACAGAAATCACTTTATCAGCCTCTTTCCCATATATCCTTTCAACTTTTAATGATCAAAGGACAGAGATTATAGTAAGGGATCTCTCACACATGGACAAGCCAGGATTATCAATCAGTGGCAGGGGAGTAAAGTAAAGTCAAATTTAAAGTGAAGGGATATAACTTAAGTCTGTATACAAAATTAACCCCCGTCAAAGTAGAACAGCAGGGATGGTCTCAAAGGGCCGGGGATCTACAGTTACTGAAGGAGAGTCCAGAAGGACTGCTGATAACTTTGGAAAATAGAGCTACTAATTGATGTAGCTCATAAGCAGCTGCTCGGTTTCTTTTTCAAGCACCTCTGATGGTAAATCCGCTAAATAAAACCTGGAGCGCAGCAGGAATTCAACGCTAACCCCCAGCCGCTGGAATTTTCTGTTAAATCAAGAAATACAACGCGGCTGATGAGGCGTTATGTGAGTCAGGTGAGTCGCGTAACTCTCGGTGCAAAATGAACCCTTCAGTTTTTAATTCATCCCTTATCTTAATCACGGCTGATTGGACGTCTGCTCTGAGGTGGCGATAACTGATAGGGCAAACAGTGGCTCGTTTAAGCTAATAAATCACAGGAGGTTTAATGTATCATCTTCTCTGGTGGAACGCAGGTCCGGCTCTGGAGGAATCTCAGCAGAGCGGTATGATACGGTCACTGGCAAAATGTGGAAATATCTGTTCACTCATAATGAGGAATGTCTGCTATTAAAGGATGATTGCAGTTTACAACTTAGGCCATATCTTTTTTGTAGTTTTGGATATCATTTCTATAAGTTATAATAAAAATGTACTCAGTAAAGTAATTGCTGAAATCTGGGAACATTGGTACAATAAATAAATAGCACACACACACACACACACACACACACACGCACACACACACACACACACAAACAGCAATGTCATCTAGATCTCTTAAGTCTTAGAAAATAATGTTCTTATAATGTTATTATCTGATTTGTTTAAGGGAAATGTAGGGGTTTGGAGCTAGGACATTCACAGTCACAATAGCTCAGCATCAATTTTGGACTAGTATTGTAAGTAACATGTTTCTCACTAGTTACCAGTTTAACAGTTTAGTCAGATGATCTAAAGCACTGTATTTGGGGGTAAAACTGAAATAATAACTCAAGTAATCATCTCTTATTAGACAAGAACACTGATTACAATCACGGCAATCTTTTATTCCAAATAAGGTCCAAATAAATGATCTTGTATTTCTTGTCCTATTTGACTTTGAGGCAAAGTCACCATGTTACCAGAGCTCAGACATTTAGAAGAGATCATTAATGATCATAAATACAAAACAGAAAAGTAGGGCATTTATTTAAAAGGATGGATATGTTAACTGAAACCACAGATTGACTTTGAAATGAGTTTTTACACTCTGCTGTGTGTGAAAATTAGACCTTTAACTTGCTCATCCTTTAACGTGAACCTCATTTAGTCATACTGTGGATTAGCTTCATCACCAACTTGCTACTAGCCAACAAAAGTTACCAAGACTTTTAATTGTTTTTACAGAATCTCAGCTGCATTGATATTGAGTTTCATCACTTTTACTGAGCCGTAATGAGGCTGCCATGCTCTAGCTGCTTTCCTTGTGGTCACTGGAGTTGCTGTTTCGGTGCTATTGCACATCTCAAAGCGGGAGGCGGTTTAGTGCATCTGGGCGAGCCATCGGTCCACAGCGAGCCGGAGCCAAAGCCTGTCAGAGGCTGTGGACGGCCCGGCAGAGGACCGTGGGTGGCACCACAGAGGGGACGGCAAGCAGGTTCAGGTGGGTGGGGGTGGACCGGGGTTGGTGTGCGCCAAGACAAGCAGGTGTGTCGGGGCGGTCCGTCTTGGCCCTGTCAGCGATACACCATCATTAGGCGGTGTGGGCGCAGCAGGGTGCACCATTATGTCTCCCTGGGCCCTGTGTAATTACGCTCTGACATAATTAACCCAGCAAGCCCATTAGCCAAGCATTGGCTGGCTGAAGAGAGGAGGGAGAAAAAAAAACAAAAAAAAACGCTATAATTATTTGTTGTGCGCATGTTAATGAGGCCAGCTGTGTTCCCATCATACAACACGAACAAATTAATTTACAAGGCTGTGCTCCAAGGTTTTTTCTTTTCATTCAAAACAGTCTTGTTTTTTTCCTCTGAGTGGACTTCAAGGTCCATAAACACGCTCTGCTGCTGCTGCAACAAACAGTAACACTGCTGTAATATTGTTGTCAAGGACCAAAACTAGGTTGACAGAACACTAAGTCTTTACTTTCACCTTGACAATGTAAAGTGATTTAAAGGTATGTAGGATAAAAAAAAATACCAGCTTCTTTCTTCTGCTTGTCGACGATCGGATTTGATGGGAAATAACAGAAACTGCTCGCAACAAAATTCATAAACATGACTTTTCTGTTTGTGGTGCATTTTAAAAAACCAGTGATGCATTTGATATTCAGATAGCAAACCCAAAGTCTCACTTTTACCTTGATGTTGCAAAAGGATTGAGAAAATACTAAAATAAAAAAAAGAAAGGTGGAATGAGGAAAAAAAAAAAAAAAAAAAGATTGTGGGAAGCGGCGGCTTTTGTGTGTGAACAAAACAAAGCTGAAAGAGAAACTTCTTAACCTGTTCTTTTTCATTGCTGTTCCACGTCTTTGTCTGACAGACTGAAGGGCGGAGAAGGAATGACATCAATACCAACACATTTTAAAGCTCAGAACAAAGAAATGGAGCCAGAGCTAGATAGCATTTAAAATTAACACGAGATGCTGCGGTGGGAAGAAAAAAAAACAAAAAAAAAACTGAAGAAGTAACAATGACATCCAAACCAAACTTCACTCCAAATATTATACAAAAACAAAAAAAAAACTCTCCTGTTCTTATTTATGAGACATCTAAGACAAATCACAAGGAATTAACGTCATCAAATACACCAGTCTATGTCTTTACATTTTGTAATCCCACAGTTACATCTTATCTTCACACACAAACAGACATTCCTACACACACACACACACACTCACACACACACACACACACACATGCGCACGTGCTCTTTTTTTTTTTAAGAGCACACTCTCTCCTGGTCCCTCTGGGGTCTCCTACTCCACAGGGATCAGTTGGAGAGGCCCAGCTCTTTTATGAACATAATGCATTATTAAGCACCTCAAACATCTCCTGGGCCTTTGTTTATTACTGCTCTTATTAATCACTTGTGCATAATCTCGTCCCGCCCAGAGAGCTTTCATTCTCCATCAGCTTTTATACGCCCTTATTTTCCGATGGGCCGCCACGAACGCCGCGCAGCACTCCTCCTTCCCTCTCATCCTCACTGTAGGTACTCAGCTGCGCAATTACAATAAAGCCAGCTTCGTTGTGCCTCGCAGGCCTCTCTCGCTGCTGCTCGCTGCTGTTTATGGAGGGTTGAAGAAGGACAACTATTCTTTATGCATTTGAGTGACTGTGAATTACTAAGGTCAGTGCGTTCTGTTCCGATAATCTCGTCGCCGCGGGATACGTCTGACGTGGATGTGTGAGGGACTTACAACCGTCTCATAACACAACATGACAAAAGACTTAATGTGACCAAAAAAAAAAGCTGCTTGTACTTGTGCTGTGCTCTGCAGTACTGCTGGTCACCACTAGCAAGCACTGTTGCCATAACATTGCCACTAGTGCACACACACACATGCATAGACACACACACACACACACCTCAGACATGCCGTAGGCCTAGCACACACATTCACACACACACACACACACACACACACACACTTAGAGGGGTGTATTCAGATCAGAATCTTCACAAACTCTCAGTGAGCTCCCCGCTCAGATAAAAGGAGCTGTGTTCTAAAGGAGAGAGGGAGCGGGGTGGATCCTGAGGGATGAGTGTGTGTACTGAGAGGAGGCGAGGAAGAGCAAACACCTGGAGCGTCAGTCTCAGGGCTACGCCCCTGGCGACAGGGCCTCGCTGCTCTCACAGAGGTGGCAACAAACGCCGACGTTCAAACGCCACTCTCGCACGCGCTCACAAAACACACGCGCATGCACATAGGCACACTCCAGGAGAAAAGGTTGAGAGCGAGGAGGAGGAGAGGAAGAAAAAGACGGAGGGAAGTTAGGGTTGCGTCTGTGGGAAACCGGTGAAAATCGGGCGGAAGCTGCCACTGTTTTTCAGCGTTCAGTGATCAGGACATGTTTATCTGCACTGATCAAAACCGTGCGGAGGTGATATAAACATTGTTAGGGAAACACTGTTAACAGGCCTCTTTCAAGCCTCAGACTGGGTAGGAGTTATAGTGCACAGCATGGGGAGATGTCACAGGCAAATCAAAATATAGAACGCTAATGAAACACTCCAGCGGATTGACGTGTCGGCTTCAGCGGCCTCATAAAAGGCGAGAGGAGAGAGAAGAAGGGGGGGGGGGGGAAGTCACTTCAATCACTCGCATCAAGAAGTTATTCCTGCTCCGAGTTGTTTTCTAGTTGCCATTAAACAGCAGCATTAACAAAGCCTAACATTATCGCGCTGGAATCTCACAAACATAATGGATATGTTATTTGTATTCAATAGTGGGCACGGCAAAGTGGATAACTGATATGTGACCAGATGTTAATGATAGCCAGATACAACAGGTCACATATTGAGCTGCTGCTGCTGCTGCTGCCGTTTGCCCCTCCTCCTCCCTTTTCCTCGTTCGCCTCTTGCATTTATTAACTCTGCTGTTGGCCTGTTCTGATTGGACCCGACCGGCGCGCCAAATGAGCACGCACGCACGCACGCACGCACATCGAGGGGGAAGAGAGAGAGAGAGAGAGAGAGAGAGAGAGAGAGAGAGAGAGGGAGAGAGAGAGAGAGAGAGGGACACTTTCAAATTAAAATAATAGGAGGGAAAAAAAACGTCCGGCAATGAATAGTAATAACTGCATTAAGATTAACGAGCACGGCGTGTAAAGAATAATTGCGTCTGTCAAAAGATTAAAAATACATGAGCTGTAGCATTTGTTGGTTGGTGGGTGGGTGTGGGTGGGGGGTGGGGTGGGGGGGTAAGCTGGGAAAGCTCGCTGTTGTGTTTGCAAGGAGAGGAGAGAAATGAAGTGGGGCCACAGCCAAATGACTGTCCTCCTGTGTACCTGGAGTCATCCATTCTAGCGAGGGGTGGGCTACAGAGAGAGAGAGAGAGAGAGAGAGAGAGAGAGAGAGAGAGAGAGAGAGAGAGAGAGAGAGAGAGAGAGAGAGAGAGAGAGAGAGAGAGAGAGAGAGGGAGAGAGAGGAGGACAGAGTGGGTATGGTGCTGGTGGTGCTGGTGGTGGGGGGGAGTTGTGACCTTGGACACCAGCAGCAAGATGTACAGTGACAAACAGGCACAGGATACTGTAGGCCCTCCTCACAGATGGCAGATACTGTGCGAGTAGCCGCCACAGGAATACTCTCATTGCTCCAGTCTCTGCAGCCGGACATGAGGAGGAACGGCGGGGTCAGACTACACCATATTTTTACCTTTTTTTTTTTTTTTTTAATGGTCACTGTCAGATCAGGCAACAAGATAACAAGTTACACTAGCATGTTGACTTTAATCAGTCACTGAAGTACAGGGTTAAGGGATACATTACATATTAGCCCTCCATTACTTTTGAACACGGTGGAGGGTCGGCTTGTTTCGCTCGTGTTAAGTGTTAGATGGAGAGTTGATATCAATTTCATCACTGTGTTTTAAGTGGATAGACTGCGTGGCTGGATTAGGGGCCCTAAATATGCTACTGGGCTGTTTTTTTCCGACTCCCACCCACCCACTGTGCACTCTGAGCAGCTTCTATGTACCCTGATGCCTCCTCGTTCCCATTAAGTCCAGAGCATGCAGCAGCAGCAGCGTCAGTATTTGCCCAGACACCATCTAGCACTATAAAAACATTAGATTTTCAAAAGATATTTGCATATCAGTTCGTTTCTGGTAATTTAACTAATGATACATTTATTTAGGAATATGCACTAGTGAGCAAAATGACAACTAAAGTAATAAAGTTCTTTAAAGCAGAGTTTGACTCAGGGCCTCTCTACAGTACAAGATTCTCATTATTAGGAAATAAAGCTTTAAATTACCTAACAAATCTTTAATTAATCAAATTAGCAAAAAGCTATTTTCATGCAGTACACCTGGGACTTTTAGAACCCCTGAAAGTCAAAGCTGAAGGGCGGCTGTCCACTTTGTCGCCCTGATTTCTAATCCAACTTTAATTCACTGGTCTTGGATGTTCTAGCTTGGTTAAGGAGTTGGATGTGTAGGGAAGGGCAGCGAAAGAGGAGCAGTACACCCTCTACATGTTGTGTCTTATTAGCTGGCTTGCTAATGTAGGTCACTGTTAAGCCCACATGTATGATTCAGCTGGTTTTGTTTAAATCTTCCCTGTGAGAACATCTGGGGACTTCTGGACTCTGTAATCAGGAGTCACCGAGACTAAACTAGTTGATGATGGTCAGTAAACTGTTTTACCACAATGTATAATGTTTTTCTAGTTAAATACAGAATATACAACATGTGGATGGGGCATGTTTGGAGTTGTAGGGCAACTTTGACTGTGTTAGGCTGATTATTGAAAGTAATGATGTAATAATGTAACTTACTTCTGCAGTGAAGTCATTAGTAAAGTAATTAATTTCTGACTTTTAACTGACTAATAGGTAATAAGTAATTGATTGACTGCTTAGTAATGAATCAGGCCACAGCTTATTCTACCCTTTGTTGTGAAAGAAACCAACTAACTTCACTTTGAGTCTCAAGGAAACAGTGAAGCAGACTCCTTTTGTAAAGCTAAGGTGAATTGGAAGAAGGAAGCTAGTGGTGAGATGTCACTTGATATACCTTGACACAGGATAGTCTATGTCTTTATACTCAGAATAAAAATGACCAGGTAGAAAGCCTCTTTATGAAGTTATATGCAAAAGAGCCCAGAGAAAAACGTTACTTTGAAAAACAAAAGCCGCTGTACTGTACTGTTCTTTTTTCTCATGCGCCAGAGTTGATGGTGGGTGACAGCGGCCTTTCTTTTTATTTTAAAGTCTTTGTTCTTGAACATAACAACTCTTAGTTGACTCTATTCTCTACTTGAGAAGGGTTCTTGACAAAATATATCCCACAAGATGCTCCTGGGCTTGAATTAAGGCCTTGATATAAAAGGTATAGGTCAGAAAATCAAACAGAATACATCTTCAAAGAACGGTATTTCTTATCAAGGAAATAACTCCATTCAAAGTCTGTGCTTGTGTGTGTGTGTATGTGTGTCTGTGTCTGTGTCTGTGTCTGTGTGTGTGAGTCTGTGCATGTCTGTGTGTGTTAGTGTGGTGGCGCAATATCAAGCAGGGGGACTTCAAGGAAAAATGGAGACCTTTAAAAGTCAGCTGCCGCCGTCGCTATTTCTCTGACGCAGACTTTTATCTTGTATTCATTGAATCTGTAAACAGCATTCTCTACTCCTGCCACAAGTGTTTCTCTGATCTAGACTGAGATTGGGCTGCGTTTTACTGCCGTCTCCTGCAACAAAGAGCAATACAGTACATGTGCCCCGGCGCCGGAATAACAACTGCATAAACACACAATATGTCTTTCCTCCTCTCTAACTTACTGTCTTTTTTGCCCCCTGTCTCCCTCTTTTTTTTCTCCCCCCATTGGCCTCATCAGGGCCAGAGTTCCACGCGAAGCCAGACTTCAGTTGGGATTTTAATTGGCCCTCCACAATCAGCGGCAGAGCTCCTCAAGGATGTGTTTCGCTCCTCAGCTAGGGCTACACTCAAGAACCAGTGCTGGGTTTTGAAGTGGCCTCACGCAGAGTTTTGGAAACCACTCTGAGAGCGCAGACTTTGAAAAATAGATAAGAGCCACAGGGTATAGGGTTTAATGTATCTTATATCCATGTACTGTTGCACCATGTCTACATATGGCAAGAAAATTAACTTTTTTGGTCGTGTGTGTGTTGCTTCATATACATCATATGTATGTGTGAGGGTGCTTAGAAAGAAGTGATAGTGGTGTAGGCCCTTTAAGGAAAGCTGATGTGCGGGGAGTGAAGATAACTCTGAAAGTAATGACTTTAAGGGTAGTTTTTTTTTTTTTTTTTTACATTTCTGCTGTTATTTGTGAGGATGTTGATCACAGGTCTTAAGTAGGAGACTCACCTGGGGCCTCGATAAGCTGCTTGTAGATTCCCAGGAACGCAGACTCGGCCTCCTTACTGCGCTTGTTCAGAGCGACCACCTGCAGGAGGGAGAAAAAGACGACGTTAAAAGGTAAACATGGATTGATCTGATCTTGGCATATGTCTAAATCGCCATGCGCGGCGTAACGTTTGGGTTCGAGGGATTTAAATGGATGCTTTTAGACAGAGAAGAAGACGCTTAAAATCTTAAACGGCTAACAAGGAATCAATAGCAGCGAGAGCAGAGGTCAACCTCACAGCATCATGCCAATAAATGAAATGCCTTGTATGCAGACTAATATATATATCTAGTATGTGTAACAGAGAGATGATGTGCAGCTTATATTCAACTCAGAGGGTGTGTGTGTGCTTCTTCTGTCCAAACACTGACAACTGCAGAAACAAGGCATAAACTATGACGATATCCTTGCTGCAACTGCCAGGCTGCCGCATGTTGCGAAGTGACATTTGGCCTGTTAAATGTAGGTGTCGGCGTGTGTGTGTAAGTGTGTGTGTGCACGAGGAGGCTCGCCAGCGACAGCGGCCTCCGTCACCAGCAGCACTCGGCACCTGCTATCCCCGGCTCGGCGGGTGATGCAAACCAATTAACGATTCATTAGGAGGGACAAAGAAAGCGAATTAGCCGCCACCTGGCCCCATGGAGAGGGCACCTGCACTAGTGGGTATGTGGGTTACCGCTGCTCCTGGCTCCCGCTAAGACCTCGGGCCTGTTTGTAAATCAGAGGACGCGGTCGAGGCCGTCCTCTGCTACTGCGGCGGTAAATCAGATCAGGCTCGTTCAAATGACCCCTCCCACCCCTACTACTCCGAGAGCAGACGGAATTCAAATTATTGTCATCTATTGTGTATGTCATTTCTGTCACTGTTGATTACAGCCTCTGCCGGATCGGCTCGATGGACTCCCCAACGGTGGGTCAAGTGCGCGGTGCGGCTGAGCTGAGCACAGGCCTGCTCCTCAATGATATGACTGCACTTCAAAAACATTCATTTCGCAAAGAAAAACACTTATGAGAATGGCAACGGCGGCGGCTGCTGCTGCTGCGGTGGTGGTGGTGGTGGTGGTGTGTTGGGGCTGTTTAGTGGGGTTATAAATAAGGTGTGTGGAAAAGAGCGAGGGACGGAGAGCCTTTGATTTACTGGAAATGGCTGGCGTCTTCCCCTGGGAGGCATAACGACAGCATCATGTTTAAAGAAATATCATAAAGATCAAGCAAATCCCACCCCTCCCCTCACTCACCCCCCCCCCCCCCCCCCCACCACCACCACCACATCACTCCCACTTGGAGCAGCTCAGAGGAGTTCATGGAAAATGGAAAAGGCTAGAGCCCAATCAATACAGATGCAATAGTCTGCAGCTCTCAGCCAGCTGCCTGCTACACTATGCTGTCGTTATACTCAGCTACACCCCAATTTAAACCCCCCCCTCCCCCCTCCACCCTACCCACTCCCCCCTTCTCCTTCCAGGGCGTGACGTTAATGTTGGCATGTTGCTTGACAAACAGTGAAAATGTGTGAAGCTCACTGGTTCCCATAAAGCTTCATGTGTGGGCTATGAGCACATCAGCAACTAGTGTTAGTTCAGCTAAGGTTTGCTTCCTTTTCAGCTGTGATCAGAAGAAGTTTGGTGACAGAGAGCTGGCTTTTCAGCCGATATCGGATCGTGGCGCCAGGACAAACTATCATCCACCTGAACTACCGGCCGCCACGACGGGGTGGCTGAACCCGCAGCGACTCATCAACTTTTCACACTGACAGTCTGCTCTTGCTTCCTGTGAGGCGTATACATCAAACTCCTGACTGCATATGTAAAAAAAAAAAAAAAAGATCCCGCGTGGTGGCGGCTAAGGCTCCGTCTTCCAGAGACATTCTGGGGTCTCTTGGCCCTCCATCATCCTTTAACGAGAGAACACAGAGATTACCTCCACAATCACACCATTAACCTGCCTACAGACGCTAGCAGAGACATCAATCACACGCCTGCCTGATGCCTTCTCACGTTAGCGCCCGCAATGCGTATAGATACCCCCCCCCCCCCCTTCCTCTTTGCAACCCACCCTTGCTATCATCAAAGCACTCTGAGGTGTCGTGCATAATATGGGCTGATCAGGGGAGTCATCTTCATCTCCATGCTAATCCACCTCCAGCCAAGCGACGTGGGATTTCGGAGCCGGCTTCATACTAGCAAGATAGGAGCAAATGCATTAGAGGTATGGCTCGAGGACAGACAACAACAGGCTTCTCCTTCTTTTTGGCTGCGAGATATGATTCCGGCCCTGGCTTTAGGCTTGCGGCGCCTTCTTTGTTTTGCACCCGTTTTTGTGATAAAACATATGGTTACCGAGGGAATGGGTTCGGCCGCAGGTTGATTTTTACAAGCAGGAGTAAAGCCTGGGGCAGAGTAGCAAGAGAGAGACAAAAGAAACCTGTTAGCGCTCCTCCATAACTCTTCACGCGGCAACAGAGTGGGCAGAGCACAGCCTCTGGGACAAGGCTGCTGGGAAATACTTACTGATAAGCCTTTGAGAATACTTACAGCACCCGCTAGTGAGTCTTTGTGTGTGTGTGTATGTGAGCGTGTGAGGGTGTATACGTGTGTTTGTAAGTGTGAGAACAAGCTAGTATGTGTTGAGGAGAGAGAGAAAAAAATAAATAAATGAAGGAGGAGAGAACAAATCCAGCATGGAGTAGAGGAAGCAGAGTGGTGAGGGGCTACTGAGCGACATACATAGAGACAGAGAGACAACAGAAAAGAGAGGTTCCCATAAAGAGCGCAATTAGCAATTATGCAGTCATCAATTACAATTATCACAACTGGTGATTATGCAATTATCACTCTAAATCATCGTTTTCCCCCTTCTGCCTTACCAGTTTGCCACCCCCTGTGATTTGGTTGTTTGAGGCTGGGTTTGTGATGATGCAGGTGATTAGAGTGTGTGACGATGATGGGGGAGTTGGGCGGGTGTAAAGGCAGATCTTGCACTCTTTGTGTGTACAAATAAAGTGTGCGAGCGCTTGGAGGGTGTCTGTATATGCATCTGTGCCTTAGTGTGTGAGTTCATTCTCAGTTTTTCTGCATATGTGTGTGTGTGTGAGTGCGTACGTGGAAACGCTGCTTCTATCTCAAGGTGAATGTGGTTGGTGTTGTGGGTGGTTTGGGGACAGCAAATGTATGGTTCCACAGTCCCTGAGGCCTCTAAATTACCTGTCATCTTCCCCATGATGCAAAGGTCAGTGCACAATCATAGGGAGTCCATCCTACTGTGCTGCTTACGGAGCGCCAGTCCAGCCCACAGGCTGACAGGATGTCACAACAACCCCAGTCCCGCTTCATGCTTATTAGAACAAAACAGTGGGAGGCCCACCGCCGCCGCCGCAGCCACCTCCACCATCATCACCACCATCGCAACGCCGCTTGTCACAACACCTTCCAGAAGAATCTGCTGGATGCCTGACAAACATTTGTTTTAATCCAAGTGTTGAGAAAATTAGGCAAAATATGAACAATGGTCTGCTAATGCTATGTTAAGATGAAATGATGGGTTAAAATGGGCTGAAATCTGGAGCTGGGGTGTTGGGTTTTTTTTTGTTTGTTTTGTTATTTCAATCAAATTCTTATTGGTAAACAAAGATTCTAGTATTAAACAACAACAATATATCTGTCTGTCCATTTTCAATACTACCATTCCATTTAGAGCCTTGTATAATGTCCATTTCTAGCCCTTTATCTCCAGTTGTGTTGCTGTAAGTATTATTAAGCATTTGTTCTGTGTCAGTGGATCCACTTTTCACCAGTTCCTTACGTTAGCTCTTTTACTTGCAATGAATAATATATCAACTAATATTTATCCCTTCCTTGAACAGTACCATACAACACATAGAGGCTTCATATGCTAGTAACTGTTGTAACCACTGTAACACTCAACATAAATGCCTTCAGGTACAATAATACAGATTAGAGTTGCAACTAACATTTATTTTCATTATTTCAACATGTCTATGGAATATATTTTAAATAATTAATTCATTGTTTAGTCTATTAAAACACCAGAAAATGGTGAAAATTCTTATTTTCCCAAAGCCACACATGATGTATTGAAGTTGCTTGTGTGTTTTTTTTAATGACAATCTTAATGCAAATGTAATACATTTGGAATTAAATAAAACTGAGAAAATATAATAGCAACATCATTTGAGAAGCTGGAAGCAGTTTAGCATTTCTGTTTGGTACAGGACTGAAATCATTATTATTATTATTTTTTTAAAGTGATTAATAATATTTTGTTTTGATTAATGCAAAAAATAAGCTACGAAAACAATCTGGTGGTTGTGGTTGCAGTTTTAACTGTAGGATTATCCCTCTATTTCTGGTTGAATTTGATGTTTTCATTTTCAAATAGAAGAAAGTAATGTGTAAGGAAAAAAATAAGTTGGGCTTTATTCTTCTTATTCTCTCTTCTCACTGATTAGGTCTATTTAAAACATTTATTTAATCTGCAAAATTATTCTACAACTTGATCAATATTGTTCCCTAGTGTGTAATAAATAAAGATATACATTTTCAAACTGATTTAAAGAAACCTGAATGATGCATCTTGTTGGCAAACTGGCAGCAGGATGTTCATGGAATGCAGGAAATAAACCTGCAATCCTACATTCACGTGCTTTTCAGTTTCTTTACATGTGATCTGGCTGTTGAAAACAAGCACATGCAAATCCAGAATTTTCCCCTCTGAAGCAGTGAAAAGATCATATTTTAAGAGAGCCACCCAGCTCTTGTGCAGCTGTCACCACCGGCATTTGTTTTGTGTTGAGTGTGGGTTCAGAGGAGAGGCGGGAGGAGAGAGATGAGTTGGTGTGGAGTGACTGATGAGTGGGTGGAGGAGAGGGACAGAGGTAAACACTATTGCAATACAGTCTGGATGGTGAGAGACCCGTGTACACCCACACGCGCACTCCCACACACACACACACACGAACTTTGGAACGCACACGTCAAGTCGCACACAGGCAGATGCACACTACACACAGACTGTGTTTGAGGGCAGATTTAATCATGGTGACACCCATCTTGGAGCGGTGGTAGCAGCATGGCGGTAGCTGTGGTCGTCTCCGGGTGCCCAGTGAGATGAGCAGTCAGAGCGCTGACACACATCTCGTCGCCACGTCAATTCTGATCAGCGCTGCCTGTCAGTCAACCCGCCGCTCTCACAAGCCACTGACGCCGCTGCCACTGCAGAGCTGGCGTCTCAGCCAAATAAAAGGGCCAAAGCTGACCACATCATATTCTGTTGTAGCACTTATCCTCTCCTGAACACATGCTGCAACCATGAAAAAATACAACCTGCACACCCTCACCTGCATAATTCAAAGTGGAGTAAAACCTTAAGTAAGATCTAGACACCATTAATCAACAAGGCAGCAAGGGCTTTAATATTATTTTTTACAGCTATTATTGCATTAGCAGTCAGTAGACAAGACTAATAGGCCAGTTTACAGCCATGCTAGCAGCTCTGTGAAATTGGAGGTACTTAAACTACTGGGTTTTGAACTAAATGCCAACGTAAGCATAGTGACAAGCTCACAATGACCATGCTTATGTTAAACAGGTATAATGGTCACAATCTTATTTGAGCATGCTAACATTTGCTAATTGCCACCTAACACAACGTAGAGCTGAGGCTGATGGGAACATCATTAGTTTTGTAGATATTTGCTAAACCAAAAGAGAGGACTAACTGAAATTATGAGCCAGTTAAAAATTCAAGGGGATCACCAAAATTCACCCAAGGGTACTACGAAAGTCTGTAGAAAATTGATTTCATTTAATCCATCCAATTTCATACAAAACCAAAAATATCAACCTTGAGGCGGCACCGGAGGAAAGGTTGGAATCAAACAATGTCTTAAGCAAACAACATCTTAGAACCATGAATGTTTGTACAATACTGTGCACCATTCAACAATCAAATACATCAAAGGATGTGTGAACTTTTTGACATACTGGATGCAATAGATGTAGAAGTCAGGCGATGACCAAATACAGTAGGATTGGTCCTCTGGAAACGATACATTTCTGTATTAAAATGTCTGTGTGAGATATTCTCATCTGCTCCCAAAATGGGGACCGATCAACAGATCCAAGTTGACAGAGCCGTGCTGCTAGCATGGCTATAAAGGAACATAACACATGACTTGAATATGACACTACATGAGCGGGACCTTGGGTCAAAGCCCCAGTGGAGAGTGTCGTTTAATGGCTCAGGCATAAGAAGTCAGCAGACCTCCACAGATCAAGGTGGAGCTGACGTAATCCCGATGGACGTGGCACACAGAGCCGCATGAGAGACAGAACATGGCATGAGATTAAACCCAGATCAAAGGGCCTGCTGTCTCCACCTCCCGGCAGGTGTCTTCTGGGTCCCTCCACACCATCAACAGGCGGCAGAACCACTGCGTTCCCCGCCCTCTCCACGAAAACTCAAAAAAAGCAAGCACTGGCCTCGACGCTAGCACCTCAAAGTCACGGCAAAGTCAAAGTCAAGAGCCGTTGAGAGACAAAACGGAGGGAGGAAAACAAATCTTTTATGAATGTCTTTGTAGTTCAAAAGGAGGGAGTTGTCATTTTCTTTGAGCTCGCGCTTTCAAATGTTTGATGCAACGGATGACCTAAACCTTGAGCAAAAGTGTGTCTGCTGAAAATGTAACTATCATGGCGTGATGGGAGGGAGCGGGGGCGTGCTGAGGCTAAGATGAAGGCACTGGTTGATGCGCGTGAGAGAGGGAGGGCTGTGGAAAGTAGTAATGAGTGCACCTGGACTAGATTTCAGTGCTGGGAGAAATGTTAAGAGGAGAGAAGAGAGGAGAAGTGTAGGTAAGGGCTAATTATAAAAATAAAGTGCCCCCATTATCCCAGCGCTGTACTGCCCTAGTGAACAAAGCTACAACAGATGGGGTGTCATGGGTAACTGTGCCAATGTGAGTCAAAGCCCTGGAGTGGATGGACCCTGGCAGGCCGCTGGTGGAGCAGCCCTGGCGAGGGGGAGGCACAGCTGCATATCTCGCCCTCAGACACATGTTGACAGTGTTTCTCTAGCCCTGCCTACACTAGTCAAGGTGAGACAGCATGACACGGGGGGGAGGGAGAGGGAGAAAGAGAGGGAGAGAGAGCGTTCGGCTATGATGGATAGCGCTCTCCATCCACCTCTCCTCTCTCTCCCTCTTAGAAAGCTGGTGACTTTCCAGTGAGGCAATTATCATTGCGGAATGCATAATAGCCTAATTAATTACAGGTGTCAGCGCTGCCTTTGTTTCAGCATGGAGGAACATCATGCCAAAGCCGCATCCGCTAAAAAAGAACAACGCTGATGAACGAGCCTTGAACCGCGGCTGGAAGAGCGCAGCCGACGGAGGAACACAACGCTGTGGAGACGGCTTGAAGTCTACCGAACAATCTCGCGTCTGTTGCTGACAGAAGATGGATTGGAAACACATGGTGCAGAAATTAGGTCTATTATTTGCTTGATAAATCTGTTGTTGTCGATCGCCGTGCTCGGAAAAGAAGATCTCAGGTAGGGCCCCTGCATAGGACAGCTCTGATGGTAATTTGGTTCCAAGTAGCGGAGACCAGAGCGGTGTTGGTGGCAGCACTATCAACAATGAAACAACCCCTTACCCCGTGTTCCTGACAAACACGGCATATCATTTGTCCTGTCAGATTTGCCGATTTCATTCATTGTGGTGCGAAAGCCGGAAAGCAGACAATTGCCTTGGAGAGAGAGAGAGAGAGAGAGAGAGAGAGAGAGAGAGAGAGAGAGAGAGAGAGAGAGAACGAGAACGAGAGAGAGAGAGAGAGAGAGAGAGAGAGAGAGAGAGAGAGAGAGAGAGAGAATGAGAGAGAAAAAAAAGACCTAACAGGACCTGCAAAGGAGAGAAATGAATGATGGGGTGACTAGGGAGGAGAGACAGCGCAGAGATTCCTGTTACTCTCCTCCTCAGCTAAACACGAGCATACATCAGTGCAGAACTTAATAGAACGTCACATTTGGTGTGTGTAAGAGTGTGTGTTGTTGTACTGTACAGCGTGTGTGTCTTTCTATGGGGGGTCGTGGCGGTAGGCTGATAATCCCTCCACGCCCCCAGGCAGCGGGGGCTCATTGTAGAGTACATTGAGTCTAATAGGAGCAGGCGCTGCAGTTGTATGCAGCTCTCCCCGCTCCCACTGTGAGAAGAGTTTTACATAATTAATGACTGTTGATGTTTCCCAGGTAGTCGCCCGGCAAATTCACTCCCAGACTCGGCTGCCACCGTCGTCGGTTCCACAGAGAATGAGCGACACCAGAACAGACAGCTTACATTACAGGCATAAATAAGGCAATTTTGTACAGTGTCTTCAGACATTACTGTGAGGGGGGTTCAGGGCCAATGACTCGACTTGCTTCAGAGAAACGCTCAGAAAGAGCTTTTCCGTGTCTTGAAGTCTACAGAGAATTTGCGCTTGATGCGAGTAAAACTGTTTCCTTTAGTGTTTTTATAATTCCGTATGCTGTTAGAGGCGCAAAGACAGGAGCGCCTCGCCTTCTCAAGATAACAGTTGACGGTTCCAGACGGATGATCATCCACGTCTGCATGAATTAGTCTAATCTGAATGTCAATCTTAATACACGTGAGTCTGGTGGTCTGGGGTTGTTTTGCTTGTTTGTTTGACCACAGATAGTCTGGCGCGGCCTCGAGGCCTTGCACATACTGCTGGGAGGCAGTCCACATTTATACTGCAGCATGTTAAATTAAACATTTAAACACGACACCAGGGGAAGGCTATTTTTTACCGCTCTCGGCCCACTACTCATTATTAATTTGTAATAACCTTTAAGGCTTTTTGATGTCATACATATTTTACAGAGAGATATCACTCCCAGCCAGACTGGAGAGGGCCTGTCGATGACAGATCACCAGAGTGCCACCGAAATGTGCCTTCAGCTACTATAATTAGGACCAGGTGAGGGTTAAGAGTAATCTTTGGACTGCCCGTGTACGCATTTGTCTGTACACCAACCCACACTAATGCATCAGCGCGATGACATATCGTCACCCAGAGATTAAAAAGTGTGGCAGCCAAAAAGAAAGATGAAAGGAGGGACTGGCCAAGGAAGTAAGGATTTTCCCAAAATTATTTTGTACCAAATAAAAAGTGCTAAGGTCTTTCTGGCAGTGACCTGACTATCATTTCAGAGTCGTAGGTATTTATGAGGACCTAGTATAAAGGAGTTCATATCAGCTGCATAAATCAGCTGAGTTGGGTAAGGAAGGGGGGTGGGAGAGACACATTAACACCCCACTCTCTGTCTCCTTCATACTCCTCTGTTAGAGGGCTGGCCAAGGCCCATCTTGCTCCCGCTCAGCTGGGAGGCCCTCCATGCCCGCTGGATGCCAGCCTAAAGCTCATGTACGCCGGTGCCAACACGCCACTAAAAGCTGTAAAACAAATGAGCTCTGTTTGGTTAATGTACACTGATTGACCTCTGCTGCCAGGCATTTGATGTCATGATTGTAATGACCAGCTTTCCTGCCTGATCCCTCATATACAATGTGACAGGCCCGAGGTGGCATTTCAATTTGAGTGAATGAGGGCTAATCAGATGAGATGCCTACAGCAGCAAACGCCAGTGTTGTTTTCAAAACACATATTCTAGCTAACTACGGAGGAAATTATGAAATTCTAAATGTATTTGTTCTTATTTCTTAAAGGGTCAGTTCACTCAAAATTAGCCACATGGAATGATTAGGATTTATTTCTTTGTAGTGAATGTGATTTCATTTGTGGTGCTTAAAGTAAATATTATGGTTTAAAAATTCAAAAGCAACACATTTCTCTCTCCAGAAAGTATCCCTTCCCCTTTAGTCTGGATTATCCACAGTAATGGTTCCCAACAACTCATCACATAGAGCATGCCTATGAGTTACGAGCTGCTCTATCCAAGACTTCTCAGACTGTTTCACTAGAATCATTTTTAGAGGGTCTGAATAAGTAAAATTGTAAGAGTACAGTACTTCCAGTGAAAAAAAGCAAAGATTAGAGAAAAGTGTGAAAATAAACAACATTTTTGCAGCTGTGTTTAGTCTCTTCTTAATTCCTATCCCAGTAATCATCCTGCAACCTCTTCGTCTCCCAACACACAGGTTCGTGACCACTGACCCATACAACACACTGTCAACAAGCTGTTTTCATAATGAGCTTTTTTTCTGTAGAGAGTACTTTAAGTTTTCATAGAGACTACTTTTTCAGTGTGAGGTAGGTACAGTAAAAAGTTGACAGTTTGGTCCATGGACTATTGAGAATAACAGAGATAGTGTTTCTGGAAAAGTGTACTTGCTGGGGGTTTTTTTTCTTTCTAATTTAAATGTTCAGCTCTGTGAGGACCACAAACCCAAAATATCACAAATATCTTATTCACATTCATTATACTGGAGTGGAAGCAGACATCTCAAAACCTGGTCCAATCAAGTAAAGTAAAGTATTCCTGCATGGTTAAACATCACTAGAGTTGAATTAGAAAATATGCTTTCTGTTATTTACATGAACTGACCCTTTAAAAGAAATATCAGGAATGCCATAAACGTATGTATGTTTTGCTTTACTATAACAAATCTTTTTGTTACATGATTGTGAAGCAGACATTCAGGAGCGCTAAATTCATCTTAAACAGCCTCGGAAACAACTCTTCAGAAAGCTTTATATATAGGACCTGACTTTATCTATTGGATGCTGAGTGTTACATAACCCTCCATATGCTCAGAGTGTAGGACAATTCCATACGGGTTATAAATAAAGAAACCTGACGCACGGCTGCAGCCACTGTGATTTGGGCAAGTTCTCACATGGGATGTCATAGTTCTGCAGTGCTAGCCCCACTGCTATTTCAGGCTCTGCCTCATTAGAACATCCGCCATGAGTGAACAAAAAAAAATATATAACAGACTTTACAAAAGACATTTCATTAGGGAAGAGAGAGAATGAAGAGAACGATCACCCTCCGAGCTACAGTGCGTTCTAGGCTAAAACTCAAACATGCATTTAGTATACTCTCCGTGGAAATGGAAAGCAATGCCGGAATTATTATTTCATCCCCACGCATGTCCTTCACTTTTGTTGGTATATGCAGACCTCCTTCGTCAAATGGCATGTTTAATGAACATCTAAGAAATGCCCTGAAAGAACTTGACCGAAATAAAGAGTTAATTCTGGTTGGGGATCTAAATATTAATTGGGCTAAGAAGTTGGGAAAAAGCTTAAGGACATAACAAGTCAGTTTGACCTCAGCTAAGTAATCCAAGGCCCCACTAGAATCACCCCATCATCTCAAACCCAGACTGATCTAATATTCAGCACTAGACCAGAAAGAATAACCAGATCGAGGCTATTGGATGATAATTTGACATTGGGAGCAAGAAAGCTAGCAAAACAAAGGGTTAACATGCTGGGAAGAAATTAAAAATGTGTCAATCATCATACCAAAGAGACTTATCAATGAATTTAAAAAGACGTTTAAACAACTAGCCTGGAGTGAAATCGTGTGCACAGACGATCTCGAGGCTGCTTTTAAGTGCTTAATGACCACAGTTTATGGTTAAAGATGAATTCAGAAAAAACGTCACATATTCCCGAAAGAAGCAGAACTTGCCTTGGTTAGACGACAACTATGGAAAATAATGTAACAGAGGGTCTATGCCTTGAAAGCCACGTTTAAATTAGGGTCATCCCATGATTGGAGGACTTTTCAGTATCTACGTAATAAATTCGTACAAGTTTGGAGAATTTTTAATCAATACAAATACAGATTTCTTCTTTGTTGGATACTTATTTTATAGATTCAATTAAAAGATCTGGCACAAGATTTTGGCTTAAGAAGTAAGGTCATTACACCAAAAAAATAATCTTGTTTTTAACATTTCTGAAGAGTCAGAGTCCTCCATAACTCAAAATTTGAGCAAAGATGTTTTTGATTGTGATCCTCCATTTGTAAAAAGGTACAGTCTACAGGAAGTATCATCTGTTCTATCACTCATCTTGCACATTTGTCAGTAAAACCAGACTATTTTTCTAATACCTGGAAATCAGCAGTAATAACCCTATTTTTAAGGCTGGTGATCCAACCAATTACAGACCTATCAGTATTATCCCAGTTATTTCTTAAGTAACTAAAAGAGTAATTTGTGACCAATTAATAGCCCATCTAAACCACAGCCATGTCCCACTGAAGCTCATGCAGTTTGGATTCAGGAAACATTATTCCACAAAGCCAGCAAATTGCTATTTTATTGAACAAATTAAATCCAGTCTTAATAGTGGAGGTGTTGTTGGTGCCGTTTTCCTTGATTTTAAGAAGGCTTTTGATGCAGCCAATCAAGTCCTTTTATCCAAATTAAAATTCAGTTTCTCTTCTAATGCTACAAATTGACATGGCATGCATTCAATTTCTCTACAAACGCAATAACAAGGATGGAGTCATACCTAAACTCAAAAAAACTAAGTATAGGAATTAATGACCCATGCTCATCTTTTTCTGAGTGTACTATTGGGGTTCCACACAGATCGTACATTAATGATCTGCCCTTGATTTGCCTACATGTCCACGTTCAGATGTATGCAGACGACCAAGTTATTTACACCCATGGTACAACAAGAGAACAAACTGCTTCCAAACCTACTGCAGTATTAAAAAAGGGTATCAGTCTGGTTAACTCACTGTTGCCTTACTTGTAACCTAAGTAGAGTAGTTTTCTATGAAGAGCAATGACATACAACACCCTGACATCCTAATTAAAAAGAGAGGTAATAAATAATGCCAAGCACTTCAAATATCTGGGCATAATTGTTGACTTAAAAAAGGTCTCCAGAAGTGTCAGAACTAGTCTAATGAATTTTTGACATATTAGGCATCAACTGCCTGTAGCCCCTGTTAAGCTCTTTATGCACTCAACGATTTTCTTGAGCTTTAGGCTGGCATCTTACTGTCCTTCAAGCTGGCTCCATGCAGGAGTAACTACACTAAAACCATGATATGCTCTTCAAAAGCAATCTCTGAAAATTCTTGATAAAAAGACAAAGAGCTACCGTCATTGTACCATCATTCAAAGGTATAATTGATTGACCTTTGTCAGTTTTCTTTGCTGTGAAGATATGTGCCTGATGTATAAATTAATTCATGATCTTGTGCCTCCGCCACCACTTAAACAATGTGTGTCATTCTGCAGGAACAATGCTAGGGGGACCGTGGGTATCAGTCAGGGGTGACTGCTCGGCTAAATTTAGCAAAACTGCTTTTGGAAAATCATCAGCATTTTCAGTCAGAGCAGCTGATGAATGGTACTCAGTTCTCACCCATATGAGAGAATGCACAAGTGTCAGTATTCAGTGTTAAAAACACTTCAAATGTGGCAAGAGACAAACTTATCATGTCACTTAACTTAACCTTTGTGTGGAACCAACATGGAGACTATGCAATGTATATTTTGTATGATGTTGTTTTATATGTGATATACTGTTTGTAATTTTTGCTAATTGTCTGTATTGTATTGTTTGTATTGTACTGTATTGTTTTTTAATATCTTCCTGCCCAAGGCCAGCAGATATAAATTACCTATATAGCTCACACTGGCCCAACGGTTATGTTGTGCATGGCCCCTGTTATAAATAAACTAATAAACTAAACATTAAGGGTAAGATGTATTGTGAAGGCGCACACACAAATGCACACACATATGAAGTGTGATATCCAGGTATGCTACAGTAAAGAGATCTGTGTCACATGGTCCCACAAGGAGGAGGTCTGCAGAGCTCGTTGACAGGGGCACAAACACACATCTTACCACAATAACTGCAATTACCCCTCATCCACCTGCCTTCAACATGAGTGTGCTTAAGTAAGAGAGGGCAAAGTGAGGGACGGGACATGTGATTATGCATGTAAGTGTGAGTTCTCGCATGAGAGAGGAGGCTAGGAAAAAAAAAAAAAAACGCACACATTATTGCGTGACTGCCAGTACCTGCCTCTGTGATTGTGTGTGTGTGTGTGTGTGTGTGTGTGTGTGTGTGTGTGTGTGTGTTTCATAGCGCGCCTGTGGAGGCCCTCTCACACCACAGCGGCTGGCTAATTTAGTTAGGGAATAGCTGGCTGTCCTTCAGGTGAATGGGCAGAGATTGGTCTCAATATGAGATGTAATAAAACAAGCCCATCACTGGATCTCACCGCACCTTCGGCTGTCCTTCACATGTCTCGCCAGAAGAAGACACACGCCCGCAAATACACACACACACACACACACACACACACACCCGCCCACACGTACAAAGCTCAAGGAGGCGAGAGCAAGGTTTGATATTTTGAAGAGAACCATGAAGCAAATATTGCTTTCAGTAGTTTTAGATTGCCTACAAAATATTTATTTATATTTCTTACCACTGTCAATATCTATAGAGATAAAAGAAGATAAGAAATATATAGATTTAATATCAAAAATATACTGCATATTTAGAATTTTAATATTTTTATTTTTATATGTTTGCATCTCAGTCATCTCAAAGTTTTTCCCTTGTCTGCTCCTGTTATCTACATTTGTTTTATTAACCTTCGTGCAGCAGAATCCTGCATGTGTTTGCATTATCCAAGGAACTGTGACTTCATGCATCACCATGTCTCCTCCTGACCGGCTCACAGTGCCTCTCTGTGAGGAATAAAACATGGTCGAGCTCCCTGTTTCCACCTGTCCTCCTGTTTGGCTGCAGCTGACTCTTGCATCTTCCTGCCAGCTGCTAGCATCCAGGGCCTGGCTACCGGCAGCTTTTTCCCTTTTGGCCGGTCCCTCGGCCCCACTTCAGACTGGGCCCTCCACTCAAGAAGAAGAGCTGTAGCCCTACCTCTAAATCCACTGAGACCCAATTACGGGGACTGCAGGAGGAATCACGAGCAGAGACGCAAAGTTACTTTGCTTTAATTAAGGATGTGTTTAACACTCTCCTCAGGCCACCGCGGCCACTTTATGTCTCTGATGAAACAGAGAGCCCTGCAGTGGGACTTTTAAAACATATATCTGTTTGTGACAAAGGCAAAGAACACTCTGATCTGAGGGCTTAGATATTTAAGGGTGGCGGGTGTGAGTTAGGGCGTCGCATTTCCACTGTAAAATAAGAATAAAACAAGCTGGTCTCTTAAAAGTGTAAAAACACATTTGATTTGTGGAAGAAGAAGCTATAATTTCATGTGTGGTGTGTACACCATAGGAGTCGCTCCCCCTCCCTGCTAAGAAAGTTACTTCACTTGCAGCTGCTTGTTTTAATAGAGCCACATGTTAATTAGTATTGTAGTTAATCCCATATTAAAGAGACCCAAACTGTCAGGTCATATTATAAACAATCGGTCCTAATGTTCGTGCATGTGACATTTGGAGCTGCTATCTCTTCTAGCAAAATGTTCCCTAGGTACTAATTGGCCTACTTTACGCTGTCTTTCTTTGAATTGCCAGTTTCTTTATCATTTAGGATATTAGCCTTGACAAGCATCATCCCGTACACCATAGACCCACTAAAAGTGGAGAGAAGCTGCATCTTTTTTTTTTTTTTTGCAGAGGGACAGCAAAAATTGGAATAAATGATTTACACTAGCATGTAATACTGCGAGATCTACCTTCATGGGATATTAAATACAATTTGAAAGAAGAATAAAAGTTCAAACACTTAGCCAGCAGCAAAGTAAGTGTAACTTTTCTTCTGCTTGCATTATTTAAGATAGGCTCCATCATTTTATCAATCTATCGATCTCTCACCAGAAAGATGAAAATGGAAAAATAATGAGGCCGATGAATGCTGTGTAAAGAACATCAATGTGCAAAATTTAATTATCTGTGCTGGAAAGAGAAGGAAAATGTGTCGGCTGTTTTCTAAAACAAAAAGAAAGTGAAAAAAGGAGCAGTTAATATTTTTTCCCTCTCTGCATATTTTAATTACCAGATCAATCATAACTACGTACTGCAGTACTGCGGTGAAAAGAAAATTGCAAGTCTAAATGAAAAACAATAGATTTGCTTTAAAGTCTTCGCTCTTTTGAAGTCTAAATTAAAATTTCAGGTACCTTTACAAGAGCCTTCTTCAGAAAGTTATGATATTTAATTAGCGTGTTTAGATTTTGCTGAAATTAAACTTCACAGCCGAGCATCATGTGAAATGAAGACTGGTATTCCCAGGCTTGGGCGTGGGGTGGGGTGGGGTGAGGGGAACACCACAGATGAACAGAGGGAATTAAATCACTTCAGCACATGAGGGATGCGTATCCTCTGACAGAAGCTCATGTTCTTTTGACTTGTGCTGCCACTGGCTTGATCTGAGGCTGGGTCTCAGTGTTCAATGGAGTGGAGAAACAACTTTGCTCTCTGACTGTGTCTGTGCAGCTCTGATTCTGTGCCTGAAATCAGAGAATTGCGCCGTAGAATTGGCGGAGCAGCTCTCCCGTTCCGCCTTTTCCTCCTCACATGAGCTTTTCCTGGTTTGTACGAGCGCTGATGTTTATTTCTCCTGGCATGTCCTCGCCGGCGCTGAGCCACCGATTTCACACATTTTTATTGGCTAATTTGACTGTGCTCTTGCCAGCAGCTGAGAGTGAGCCAGGAGTCGGAGAATCTCGGGAACAGTTCTACTGCTGCTGCTAGTGTTGCTGTTCTCTGACTTAGGTTGCCTGGAGGGAGACTCTCACCTGTCTCATAACAAGTCCTTGACCATGTTAGACTGAGGCGAGCTAGGTCTTAGCAACTGCCTCCTAGATTAGTTACTGTCTGCTGCTGGTGAGTGTCTGTTTGGTGAGGGGTCAGGAGGGGAATGTGATTGCCTGTCTCTTAAGGTGACAAGGGTTTAAAGGAGCGGATGTACACCCAGTCAGATGCCCAATAGAAGCGGTGCAGCCGGCGCTATGCGTGCGTCCATCCTCAAACATGGCTAACATTTGCACAGCAGCGGCAGTCAGGCGTGACGTCTCCGGGCTCTGAGGTTTGTGCTGTCAGGACGGTAGAAATTAAACCTGGCACTGCAGAGCAGAATGTGCTGAAACTCATCAATTCCACACGGCTAGAGAGCCAAGTGCCTATTTATAACACCCCCCACCCCCCTTCTCTCTTCTTTACCTGGTGTGCATCCCTGGCTCTAAACACGCATCCATAATGATGAATACACCCAACTGGGACGCTCCGACAGGGCATCAGTCAGGACAGGAAAACAAACACACCAACACACACGCACACGCACACACACACACACACACCATCAGATCACAGCACAGCAGAGGAGGGATAAGACTGACACTGGGAAGGCTGATGGAAAGGTTGAGGCGTCTCAGCATAAAAACACCCAGCAGAATCACAACAATCAGTCACCACAGAGGAAACAAACAAGGGCAGTCAGATATATTAAACTTCTTCAAAAGGCCCAATCTGGAGCTGAAATATGGTGTAGCACTGGTGAAACCCAGCCACCCAACTGCTGCTTTTGTTTATGTCGTGATTTACTGAATTGATGATATTTCATTTTAAAGTGAGCTTCTAAGAAAAAAGACAGGCACCATTTGGCAGGAATTATTGTGCTATACATTTGCTTTTGGGCAGAAAAATATGTTCACTTTTATAACATTTAAAAGCCCTGGGGACAAATAAGACCTGTATTGTGAGTTTAAATATGCTAGTGAAGGGTTATTGCAATGTTCATTTTAGTTTGTCCTTCATACAGTATTTTTTTTTTTCGAATTTTTGAGAGCAGAAATATTTCATTTTCCTGTTACAAAAGCTACATTTATAAGCAATAAAAATGCAATCTAGCTTAAACTAGGTTGAGCTGTTGTTGCTAGAGATTTACTTGTTCTTGGTAACATTAGCTAAGTCACTTCAAATGTTAGAGGTAGATATTGGTGTGTAACTAATATTATTGAGCGTGAACATTATTTGTACAAATATGACTTCTGTATTACCCATGTTTATTTGCCTTAAACAGACAATGTACCTTACACCGTTAAGACGTTAGCTGTGGCTAACTAGCAACATATGCAACTCTTGCTAGCAGTTGTAACTGTACAACTGTATATCTTTCCTTAATTATTTCCCTTCTTTCTGTTCTGTCTGTTTCTCTCTTTTTTCCCATATTCTCTTAACATCCATGAATTATAGTCATACAGCTTGTGATATGAGCCAATCTTAATATACTTAAAGTTGAAATATCCTATATTAGCACTGATGTAAATATTTATCTGTTCGCATACATTCACATCTTTGCATTGACTTTTATATGCAATTACATCACCTTTAAAACTCACTCTATAAGTCTGAACACAACCTTAAAGGTGCAGTGTGACAGATTTAGTGTCATCTAGCGGTGAGGTTATGTATTGAAAGAAGTGTATAGGAGAATCTACGGTGGCTGTGAAACTCACAAAAAATGCAAAATGCCCTCTCTGGAGCCAGTGTTTGGTATGTCCGTTCTAGGCTGCTGTAGAAACATGGTGAAGAGGATATGCTTCCTATATAGCTATAAAAAGGACTCATTCAAAAGTAACAAAAACACAATGATTCTTATTTTCAGGTGATTACACACTACTTAATTATGAATCTTATATTTCGTTATTATTTCCGATCACACTAAATTCTACACACTGCACCTTTAAAGTACGTCCCAGCATTATCAGCACTGTTGCCATAGTGATGACTGTTTGGCAAAAGTTACAATGGCTCCATTTATAAGTACTTAATACCTGGCTGCAACAAACTGAATATAGAAAAGGGGAGTAACTGTAAATTGAGTAGTGAATGTTTTTCTGATATGAAAGTTCTGTGAAATTATATAGAGCCAGCCTCTTCAAAAGCATTACTGTCATCAAAATAGGACAAAAAAGGCCTTTGACTAGACTATTTGTTCATTTGTCAATGTATGGACTTTGGCATTAGATGAGAAGTATCAGAGGTGAGATGGACAGCCCTACAATATTTGAACCAATATCCACATATAAGCTTGTTCATCTTTGACTTATCATAATCAATAAAAGTACACTTTAAAGTAATAAAGACTGAAACAGTTAGAAGTGACTTGAGTTTGGGTTTAGTTTTCTGCACTGCTGTGAAGAACAGGCGTGGACATTCACTCTGTAGAGATGGAGAGGACGGAAAAGACTCAAGGAAGGTATTATCTAATGTCCAATTACACTCCCACGCCCCCCCGCCCCCCCCTCCCAAACATCCCTCCCCCTCTGCTCTGTCTCTCTACTCTTCCTACCTTCCTGCCTCCCACCTTTCTTTCCTCTCCTTAGTATGAAAAGGACACAAGTGATAAACCAGGAGCAGAGAGCCAGTGGTTTACATGGCCCTGGAGCCCATTATGTTCCCCACAATAGGCTGGAGGCCTGGACGTGCTGTGAATAGGTAATGGCCTGGAGATCCTGGGCCTGGCCTGCTGCTCAATGAGCCTGAGACAGCCGAGCAGGAGACAGGCATTAGAGATACCTCGTCAGCCCCGTATGAAGCAGTCTGGTCATAGCCAAGGGGGAGGCAGGGGAGGGTGGGAGAGTGGGAGTGAGTGAGAGGAGCAGGAAGATGTTGTAAATGCCCCTTACATAAGATAGGGCATGAATAATAACACAAAGGGAATATTCAGAGGTAACTGCGAGGCAGGGATCTGGTTTATTGGCACAGAAATATGGGACTATAATGTACAATATATATAGAAATCAACACTAGCTTGCTAATAAATCTGTCTATAGTCTAGGAGAAGCTTTTGCATGAAACTGTAGGACTGCTGCTGCTGTTCTGACCCCACCTTCCCAAGTTAGCCATCCACTCAAACAATCTGTACCTAATAACCGCAAGGTTTAGCCCATGATGAAGATCAAACTTCATTGAGCTGGAAAAGCTGTAGTGTCGCCGAGCATTTTTCCTAACGGCGCAGTCCCTCATCTATGAAAGTGCCATAGAGCCCCTCAGACAATTAGGCAGGGAAAAGCTTTATGACCGTTAGACTCACTCAGTGAGCGGCACTCTCACCGCCAGCACCGCCAGGAGCGCTGGCTCATGCAGAAAGGTAATTACGGAGCCTCTCATAATGACACGGAGGAAGCTTGCGTCATAACACCCACAGCCTTTTATCATAGCGCTGTAATTAATTATCATCCTTTACTCTTTGATTCATTCCACTATTCATAACATATTCATACATTCAAGAGAAATTATCATTTCCTTCAGGAATTAATCAAAAGGAGGAAGAACTGGTCGTCTCTCGATGGATGATCAAAGACGGTGTTTGTCTACCTCGCTGCATGGCGGGCGAGCTCAGGGCAAGGCACTGCGGGCACGGTCTCTGAAAACACCGAAAACACTTTATTCCCCTACTCCAGGACTCTGGTCAAATCCTCTACACGGTTGCGAGCACAGCTGCAGATGTGCCTGATAAATGAGAGGTAAATGGATACGATGATCCAAACGACTATTGTGATTTCTGTTGTACATTACACCCTGTTTCTCCTGTCATTCTCCACTCTGCAGTCTGACAAAGTAGATTATGAAAGCAAACTGTATCATTACATGATCAGCTCTGTGCAGCAAATCGATGCACAGACTGGTTGCTTTTTTTCTGTCCACCTTTCCTAAACCTAAGAAGTCAGACTTACAGTTGACTGTGGCATACAGGTGAGACACAGCAGCCATTTTGAGATCTTCTTTCCTCACTTGAAAAGCTGTCGTTTAGTCAAAAACGCCTTTCTCGTGCTCTCACAGAAAATGAGCAACAACAAAAACAACATACACAAAAACATTGTCTTCCCCCACATCATCACTTCCCAACCTCGGGGGAAGAAATGGCACAGTTAGACTCATAAACAGGTGTCCATCGGCCCCCAGTTTGCTGGGCTTTAATAGCTGTTTGATGTTTTTGATGTCTAGTCAGCTCGATCGTACCTTGCTGCTTGATAATGAGGGCCAATAATGATTCCTGAGCTTGAGGGGTTAATGGTATGTAACCGGCAGAGCTGCTAATTACACGTTACAAACTATTTATCAGAATCTCCATCTGCGCAAGCACCACAACTCTCATTGTGCACGCTAAATTACTCCACGGATTATCATTGTAAAGCAAGTTTCAGTAATTAGGGACCCATACTGCTGTTTTCTTTTTCTGAGAGCACCAAAAGACATCAAGAGGAGAGGAGAAAAATAGAATGACTGGTTAATTTGGGTCTGATATTCAGATTGGTACAGATGTGAGGAGGAATTTGCTTCTCCCGGCCCGATGTTTAAAAAAAAAAAAAAAAAAAAAATGCACAAGAAACACAAGAAATCTGTCACTGTTCTTCTTTTTTTCTTTTTTTTTTCTCTTCCTGCCTCACAAAAGGTTTATCCTGAGGGGAGTTTACACTCTAAAGTGAGAGGGAGGTGTAAATTGCATTGAGAAGCCCGCATAGTGTTGGTGAGACTTGGTGAAGACTGCTTTCTGTACGTTTCTGATGGCGGCGAGCGCTTGTGTGAAAAGTTGTGTGAACGGTGTGGTCCGACGGGCCCTCGTCTCTCCAGCGATCAGTTATTTGAGAAATAACTGTCATATCCCACAGCCCCAAAGGTGTGCCTGAGACCACAGAGACATGTACCATCTCCTCTTCTTCTGCGTAAATTTTTATTAAAATTACCTTCATTATAAGACAGTGTTCATTATAAAACCAAAAACGCCGGTCTCCCAGGGCCCTGTGGATTAATAAGGACAGCGGTGTATTTTAAGCCGTAAACTCAGCTCCTCACTGTCCTTAATCTCCTTCCTACTTCACAAGGCCAAATTAACACCTCTCCTCAGCTCTGACGGGACCTCATTAGCAAACTTCCAGGGAAAGAAAGAGAGGAGCAGAACGAAAAAGAGGAGAAGAAGGAGGGAAGCGACCAATGACAGCCACCAGCTCTGGGATTAACCCTTTCTCCTCCTCCAGTTCCTCGGAAAAACTAGGTCGGCAACGTGTTTCTAATCAGTCGCCTGGTTAGCGATAATTAGAAGGCGAGATTGGACGGGAGAAGAGAGAGAAAGTGGGTGGGGAACATTGAAATGAAAAAGAAAAGAAAGAGAAACCTGTCATGTCGCAAACACTTCAAAGGAGCCGACTTCTCCTTTAGAAGTGGCATGATGAGGGTCCAAATACCATGAGGCTCTCCTCTGGGCCTCCGAACTAGGGGGGTGGAGGGTATGTGTGTGTGTGGGGGGGCAAGGACCCAGTTCTTTCTCACACATATGCATCCTCACACACACACACACACACACACACACACACACACACACACACACACACACACACACACACACAGGACGTTTCTATCGTTCACCACCTGTACAGTGCAGCTGCAGGGGAGCTTTAGTCTCTCCCAAACCACACAGCCAAACAAGCACATCCAACTCCACCTTCTCCTCTCAGTCTACCCCTCCAATGCCGCCGCACCCCCCATCCCCCCCTCCGCCGCCTCCTGCAGCAGCAGGTCGAGGTCCCACAGCTTACACTGAGGTCGCGTAGACTACCGCTGGGTAAAGTTCACAAGCCTCCGCAAGCTGTTTGACATTACCAATAAGGTCAAAGTGTATCAGAAAACACCAGAGGATTACATTATTATGGTGTGCCGAGTAGCTCGCTGTAACTCGCGATCATAAGAAAAAATAAGGGGAAAAAAATAGCCAAGGCTTTTTTCCACAAGCAAGCTTACTTATCAATGTGCATAACGTAAGCTTGTGTGTGGAAGTTACACAAGAGAGACCGAGAGGTGCCAAGAGAGGCCTGCAGCTAACAAGAAAAAAAATCATTGCTCATTATCAACCATCTATTTTATCTACTATGAAACATCTCTAGACTCCCAGTTGTCAGACATCAATGGTGCTTAAATTAATCCTGTGGGTTCCTGTTTGCACAATAAAGATATGGAAGGGTGCTTCTGATATTTGTGCGACTTTACAGTCAGAGTAATTGAATTAGCACACAAATCAACCACGGAGTATCGCTGGGTGTAGTATTGAATGTGATAGCTCCTGCCAGGGTTGCTTGGGCATAGTCAATTATAAAGCATTAAAAAAAGAGACAGAGAGAGAGAGAGAAAAGAAAAAAAAAGCTGCCAATAATCACTTCCAAGAGAACTGAACAATCCACGTTGGAGTGTTCTCATGTCTACCGATGATAGTGGGGGGGGGGGCTTTCAGGTTCAGGCGTTGAGCGGGAGTTTAGAAGAGGGGAGGAAGAGAGAGGAGACTGGAAACATATTTGTGGTATCATTTCCATAAGCCTCTGCTTTGCCGACCATAACGCGGCTCACAAATGTGATTTATGACCTTGGTTTAATGGCTTGAGCAGAGACTTGGTAGGTATCAGATGACTTTTTCAATATGGCGACGTCAGAAAGGGGGCACGGTGAATGCACCATCACAACAGGAAATGAGGGCTTGTCTCGGGCCAAGAAAATATGAGAAGGCAGATATCTGATCATCTAATGGCAGATAGATGCTACTTCACTTTGACAGAAAAGGCATCAGTCAATAAGCGGCAGATGAGGAGCGACGTGGATTCCTCTGCTCTATCTATCAAATGATTCATTCCAGGAGCACGAGTGATCTCTGGCTCTGGTCAATGTACATGTAAAAACCCAGCAGGAGTGTCTCTTGTTTCAGAAATCATCAATATAAATGCTACAACTACTTAGAGGTTTTCCACACTTTTGGATCTTCTTCTGTTTCATATAGCTGTAAAAAAAAAAAAAAAAAAAAAAGCAATGATGACTCACCTGGGCTTGGAAACTCTTGAGAACAGGTGCCACCATGTCCCGGACTTCCTATGAACAGACAAAAATAAACTCAGCCTCAGCACTTTTTCTTTTTTTCCCCTCCTTTTTTTATTTATTTTGCAGATGCTCCACCTGTTTAAGAATCAGATGGGCCCCAGTGAGACACAAAACAGCTCTGTAAAGAAAGAGAACTGAAAAATCTTTCATGTTAATGGATTTCTAGTCTCGCATAGCGCCTCTTACACTGCATGTGTGAGTGAGTGAGGTATGTTGTTTCTTCTTTTTTTGTGGGGGGGTGGGGGGGGATATTAGTAGTTAAACCTAAAAGGGTTTGAGTGGGCATGTTTTTGAAAAGTGGGGGGCTTTCCAGTAGCTTGCGTTAGAGCTCAGGATTCCAGACTTGTGCGAGCTCCTACAGCCTCAGGTAAGGGGATTGTGCTGCCAGTGGTGACAGCCTGATCCTGTCTTAAACGCCTGTATTATACTGACAAGATTACAGCACTATACTACATACTCAGGCTGGAAGATAGGCAGCCAGTGGAACCACAAGAAATAGCCGGAGGGCTCATTTATAAAATATAAAAATATTCTCTTTGACTCCGGCCTGGTTGTCAATGGATGATCATTTCAAAGAAGATGATAAAAAAAGGACAAAGTCATATCTGTATCATTCATAGATTTAGCTTTTCATGTATTCAGTTCAATCCACCTTAATTGCCATTTAGTAATAAAATAATAATACATTTAATTTGTACCATGCTGAAACTCAATAGGCTACAGTATTAATTAAATAGAACACACAACATAAAGAAAATAATATTTAGAGTGAAGATGAAAAAGCCTTCTTGAAAGAAAAGGTTTGTAGGTCTTTTCTTTTTTTAAGAGTCTGGGGTCTGTGTTGCCCTCAGTTAGTTCAGGAGGCTGCTCCACAAGTGTGGTGTAGCAGAGCAGAAGGCTTGATCCCCCACGGTGCAGAGCTTAGTAGTGGAGGCCCGGAGGAGCGAGCTGCTGGCAGATCTGAGGGTGCGGGTGGAGGTTTGTGGTATGATCAGTTCCTGTAGGTAGGGAGGCGCATGTCTGTTGATGGATCTGTATGTGAGTAGCAGGACTTTGTAGTCAAGCCTGAAGGAGACAGGGAGCCGGCGCAATGAAAACAGAATTGGTGTTATATGTTTGTGTTTTCACTCTCATCAGGATCCTTGGCAGCGCCGTGCTGGAAGTACCGGAGCTTCTGGACGCTCTTGCCAAGGATCCCTGCGAAGAGTTGCGATTTGCCATAAAACAGTGAGGTGGAATGAGGTTCTCGCACATTTTAAAGCAGAAAGCGGAGTAAAATGAAAGAGAACACACTATTCTCAGTGTGGATTTAAAAAGGCCAGTGTGTATTAAATAACTGACAAATGAAATTCAGTTAACTATTCAACTATTATTGAAAAAGTTAGTGTATTAATCAATCAATTTGAGCTGTCAGGTACATTATAATATTTAGCCGGGCTCATGTGACAGAAAGCAATGCTGATTCTAGTCACAGAACTTCATTTCAACTTCACTGAGAGTGGCTCAGTTCAACAGGATAAAGCTAAATTAAACATTTTTTGTCCTGGAGTGTCCTTGTCTAATTAGTTATTTTTCTCGCATTAGCCCTGCTCAATCTGTCATTTATGTTTAATAAGACCATTGCTGATCAGGTGGATGGGTTGTGGAAAGCTAATGGGGGACATTAATATGTAAAAATGTAAAAATGTGGAAATGGTAACTTGGGGTACCCAGGGGTTAAAAGGTGCCGACTATGAACTGACTTTTGTTGCATGTGAGTCTGCAATTAACTATTTCTATTACTGATTAATCTGCAGGTTATTTTCTCAGCAACCTTCTGGAGCCTCTAGAGCCAAAAGGTGGCACCTTCCAAATGCTTGTTTTGTCCAAACCCCAAAAGATGTTCAATTCACAATCATATAAAACATAAAAGCATCAGGGACTCGTGACATTCAAGAAGCTGAAACCAGAAAATGTTTGGCATTGGGCTTAAACAAAAATAAACTATTATCTATCACCAAATAGTTGTTGATTAATTTACTATCGATCTACTCTCTCTCTCCCTCCTCTCACTTCTTGTCAACTTGCCACAGTCAACTTGGCAATAAAGGCATAAAAACTTAATCTAAATCTTGTTTTTGCAATTATTTTCGACTGTGCATGCATATTCAATAAAATATCTATTTTTTGAAGTGGCACAAAAAAGTTTGTCATGTTGGAGTGGGTGGAGGGAGGGGGGGGGGGGGGGTCTCATCTTCATTAGCATTCAACAGATTTGTGTTCTGTGAGAGTCCTGCTCCTGACGGGTTTGGAGTGAGACACCTTTTACTTGTTACATCACAGAAAGTTAGAGAAAGTCAATATCAAACTGCCAATTTTTGAAAACCCCGGATAACTTTTTTCATAAATTAATGCTTCAGACTTTAGAGTTGAAAATAAGCAGCAAAGTTGTGCTTACCTTTTCTAAATGAGCCCCTTGGCCTCTCATCACACGCAGCCAGAGGCTAACATTACTGCAAGGCCTCGGCATTTAAATATTAACTGAGCTACTGGAAGAGGGAGGGAGAGAATGTGGGGTGGGTGGAGGGGTTGTGGGGGGGGGGGGGGGGGCTAACCCTGACTTCTCACAAGTGCTGTGTGCTGTTAATATATACTAATGCAGCTTTTACCAAAGAAATAAATAATTCCCTGTACAAAAGGTATATGCGGGGGCTCGAGCAGCGGTGGTGACGCAGGCAGTCAGTACCTGCTAGAGTGAAGATGAGGAGGAAACAAAAAAAAACGACACATAGAGTTGAGAGAACAGGAAAGGGAAGGGGGAGGGGAGTGTAGGGGATGTGGGAGATGGAGGGGGGGGTGGGTGCTAGACTCACCTCAGGTACATTTCTCTTGAACTCCCTGCTCAGCTCTACCAGGTGCTTGTGGGAATGTTCGCTCTCCTCTTGTCGACCCGCCAGCTCAGACGCTACAGAGTTTAGCTCCCTCTGCAAAACGCACAAAAAAAGACAAGAGAGAGAGAGAGAGAGAGAGAGAGAAACGGTGAGAGGAAGAAAGAGAAGTGGAGAGAGACGGCACTTTAGGGAGCCTGCCAACACTCGTCCAGTAAAGCTTAAGAGTGTACATAAATAAAAATACACTGCTGAATATTAACAATGTAATCCTTCATGATCTCACAGCAGTAATACTTACAGCTAGCCCTGGCCCATAAATAATTAAGCCAAAATAAATCCAATGCCTACAGTAGCAGAAGGCCTTTTAGATAATCAGTATTTGAAATAATCAATACGCTTGCAACGGCTATAGAGCGCCAGTGAGGGAGTGGGGCGAGGAGGAGGGGGGGAAAGAGAGAGTGTGAGAGAGAAAGAGAGAGAGAGAGAGAGAGAGAGAAGGGGGTGGGGGAGTCACGTGTGGAGACCCAATAACCTGACAAACACCCTTACAAACAAATAGAGCTTCCTCCTGAAATGAAGAGCTGTTTTTTTAAGCCCAGCCAAGACCTGATTCAAACATACAAACGCCTCACTTGCTATCGTAATTACCACAGGTCAGATCTATTTTCAGCAACCCCGCCCCCCCCTTTCTGTTTTTTTTTCCCCTTTTCTTTTTTCCCCCCAATCTCTCTCCCATCGCCTCGTGCCGATCTTTATATTGATCCAGCACAGATTTTCAATACGTGGCAGCAGCCTCCATAGCTTTAACCAAATTACCATTTGCTACAACAACAGCCCTGATCGCTATTCCATTAATGTCTCTGCACATTGGTTGTTTACATGTCTGTGTGCGTTGTGCAAAAAGAAATGAGAGCTCCACCCCGGCAACATGTCTGATCTACTATTTAAAGCTGTCTGTGTTGCAGGCCCTTCATCAGAACCTTGCATTCATGCTGGACTCGACTGCACCGCATGCCATCCGCAAATCCAATATTATCGATCAGTCATCCAATTCCCGGCTCTTTCAGCAAACTGAAAAAAAAAAAAAGAAAAAAAAAAAAAGAGAAAGCAGATTCAAACTCCACTCTCCTGTACTGAGCAGCACTGGAGCAGACAACTGTACATTCACCTCGTCTTGGGTTTTTTGCGACCGTGATTCACGGTAATTGATGAGGATCTTCTCTTGTAACTGCTGGCTTACAATATAAAAAAAAGAAAGAAAAAAAAGTAGAGTAGGGGATTCAATTACTACTGTGAATTTATATATGACGCCGGGAAATTAAATTGACTGTGTTTTAATTAATCTGCAGTCTTACTTAAAGGCAATTTAATAAATCATCACGCAAGGAGGAAAAAAAAAAAGAAAGAAAATGGAGGGATGGAAGGATGAAACTTCAGCTGCGGTGGCCTCGTGGGATGGTGGCGGCCTGTCGGTCAGAGAAGTAGGCCGTTAATTGAAGGGCTGCTAGTTCAAGTCCCTGGACTGAAGAGCCGGGGAGCGGCTAAAATAGGACTATTTGTAGAGTGTGATTTGAGATACGGCACTTTATCGTCGTATGATTACATTTAAAGCTTAGCTAAAGTGTCTTTCAGCAAGTCACATCACTTAAAGGTAAAGGTTTTCTGATCAGCTGCCTCTGTCACAAGTGTATTCCCGAAACATGTTTAACCAATTCATATGAGCGTTTTCTGATCGGTCACCTATGGTTACTGTCAAGCAACGGTGTTTGGATTGGAAGAGCAGTCAGTCGATTTAAAAATGTTGTCTTTTTCTTATTGTTAACACATTGTACGAAAAGACAGAAACCAACCACATATCCACCATCAGTCCATCTCTCTATACTTCTCTATTTCTCTAGTCTGTCTTGTGAATCTCGTTGGTTCCTACTGAATTCATAAATCTTTAATAAAAGGGTCACAAATTTACAGTTCAGATTGTAGAAAACCTTACTCAAACTAGGGTAAATGGAGCCATTTTCTAGGGACTGTTTTCAGCTGCGGATTGATACACATTTGGTGCTCCAGTGAGCGTTTCATTTCAATGCGGGACTGAGTCAAGACAAAATATGGTATAATGTGCTCATGGTAATGAAGCAATATGTGTCCTAGTGCAACAGTGTGACTAATGATGGGTTTTAATAGTTTCTGAACAACAAAGGAGCTCTGTGACACAAAGGAATAAGATATATGCGTTGGTTTTGGTGTTTTCATGGGATTTGTTGACAATGAGAAAAATATGGAATATTGCCAGACTTATCCTTTAAATGTTTGAGCACAACACCAATGCTGGAAGGTGTCCTGGTCTTATTTCCTATTTCTGTATAGACAATACATTATCATCACTGCTCATCTCATTAAAATCACAAATCCCTACACTTGGAGAGAATTTAACAGTCTAGGATACATTTGTTTTTCTTGGAGATGTGTCGTTCTTGGCAAATCGTACCGTCACTGAAAAAGGCCGTGGCTGCACAGGATAGGGTGACAGGACTTCATAAATTCCTGTTAGTCCTTCCAGTCCATCTGGGATGAGCCTTCCTGAAGATTAGAGAGTGGGCTTTCAGAAGCCAGCCAACCTCCGCTAGATTCAAATGGCCCCAGACCGACTAATCTTGCCAAGAGAAAATTCCTGTAGAAGTGACTTTGAGTGGATTTTATAAGTACTTAAGATATAACAGCATGGTGATTCTAAGTCTGCCCGTTGCTTCAGTGGCCTCATTGAAGAGTTGGGTTTACTTTTTTATTGCGGCTCAGCTGATGAGGTGAATGGCGAATGCTCATATTGTATGCAAGCCAAACAGTGCCATCATAATGGCATGGTTATTTTGAAAGCACCCCCACAGTTGCTAGAACATTAGGAGAGTGGGGAGTCTGGGCAACGGCCCGTCAAATGAAACCTACTGTCTGTCTTTCTGGAGAGAAGTGAAGCAGAACAAACTGTTTGCTACTTTGGTTGTCTTGCTCAGATTGATGATGGGAGGAACTTCACAATGTAGTGTTTGGCATTGCTATCTCTAGAGACAAAAGATACTAAAGAAGATTTTCTTTTTTCCCTCTCTGCTTCCTAATCGGATGTGATCCAATTCAACCTAAAGCCAGGGCACCTTTGAGATCCCCGATAAAATTCACTTATCTACCTCCATTATGTTAAGCTTCATTCTTCATGGTACCATTTGCATGAACATGTAGATACTTCTGATGTCTCCAACACGTAAAAAGAAACAAAAAAAATGAGTGCAACTTGCTGTGCAAAGAGGACTTTCTTGGTAATCGTTTGACAAGGTTTTTTTCTTAAAAAGGGTGACCAGGACCAAATTTTCAGTGTGTGGCAGTCGGGTCAATACAGAGCTCCTGTCATTAAACCTCTGCCAGTCAAACATCCAGCCATAATTGATGAGTTTCCCCTGGGGAGGGCGGAGCTGTCATTGGGGCTGGAGGGACAGGAAAGAGGGATTTTGAACGTGGAACCACTCCCGGCGTGCTCAAGTCAATCAGCAGAGAGGGAAAAGCTATCTCTGTGACTTCTGACTCAGAAACAAAAGGCTAAGAAACCAGAAGCGTATTGGCTTTAACGGGCTTTAACTTGCAGCCCATTGGCAGATAGTAAATGGACTCAAAGCTCAATGAACTGCTGAACACCAGAGAGAGAAAAAGCTGTAAAACCACTGCCTTACAAATGTAGGCTCTTCCCCTTCTTCTAACACTGACAAACAATGGACCTTATCAGCGTCGGTAGTGGATCCCGCACATGATCTGACAGGCAGCCATTCATACTGCATTAAGAAGGCTCAGGTTTATGCAAGTGTGTTGCAGCAAAGACTGCAGGGAGTGGTCCCTTCAGACTACATTGGGTGAGGGATAAACACGGCATAGAAAAATAGAGGGTCAGTGGTGGCAACAAATCAGCAAGAGAGACAAAGCGCTGAGGATTATGACATAAGCAGGTTGTCAAGTATGTTATGTTTCACTTAAATGATTGTTACGTCTATTTTGGGTATAAGCGGCAAACGTAGGGTAATAATCAAATCCAGCAAAGACGGTTTCCCTTCATAAAAACTCAGAGTAGAGATGTACTGTAACAAACTGCGCCAGTGCAAATGTTTTGGGTAAAATGTGGGGCCTCGCTAATGTATTGTGTTGAAGTAGATTTGACATTGATTCATTAAACCGAGCACGTCTTGATTACATCTGTGGTGGTAAGCTATTTTCTGGCCTTTCACAAAGACAAACCATGGTGGAAAATGTTGACAACCGGGGGAAAGAAGAAAAAAAAAAAAAAAACTACCAGGTACTGCAATGAGGTAGACTGAGTCAAAATCACTATTGTGTGCACTGGGCTTGGACAGCACAAATTAAAGAGGGAAAAATAGGGAGGAGGAGGAGAAAGGGGAAAATGCAGATGGGGGTATTATTTTTCTTTTTGTATCCCATCTAATTGCAATCATAGGCAGATGTCTGAAAGTGTGACAGCATCAGCAGAATTGCTGCTGAGAGCACAGAATCTTTGTCTAAAAATAATCAGACATTCTGTGTGCTGCTGTTTGTTATAATGGTAATCGATGCTGGAGGCTTTGAATTCCATCAATTTATAGATCCACTCTGTTCTGCCTGGTGACTGTACTGCCTCACAACCCCCACCGCATACGCACACCGACGCAAACACACACACACACACACAATCTCTCGCACGTAAGGTCTCGCACAAAAGAGCGGGTGGGCACGCATGTGTGCGCTGAGACACATGTGCGCTGACATCCATGCGCAGGGGCTGCAGGAGGGACCAGTGTGTGATTAAGATAAGTGTAGTTTCCTTTCATACATTCCTTATCGCCTCCTATTCTCTGTGAGGCACAAGATTGTCTATAGCTGCCTCAGATTAGCCCCCGCATCTCAGACGCCACATTTGAGAGGAGGGGGGGGGGGACTGATCAATAAATCAAATCACTCACAATCAATGGCCCCAATCACTGCAGTCTAGTCTGGCCTCAACATTATTACTGGCAGCTCCCCCCCCCCCCCCTTACCTCTCCCTCATCCCTCGCCAGCCATAGAGGGAGGAGGGAGCTGTTTGGTGGTGAAGGTGGTGGTGGCGGTGGGGGTGGGAGGTGGAGCACGGAGCTGCACATTGGCGTCTGTCCATATGAAAGATCCAAAATGAACTCTTATCTGGCCTCCGTGGGCTCAACATCAGTTAAGGGTAAAAACAGGCAGACAGTCAGACAGGAGGAGCTGGGCGGGAGGAGCCTCTGACCTCTGTGACCCGGCGCTAAGAACGTGAGCTGAGCACGCAGCCTCTGACAGGGAACACTTGGGGGGGGAGGCGCTGCCATCACCTGGCGTCTCTGTCCATCTGTTTACCACCGACTGCTGCTCCTTCACTTTTTACTCTCTGTAAGCTTGGCTAACGCTGCTCCAGTCACACTGCTGTTAGACCACAACATGAGTTAAATTATATGTGCATATCATTTTTAAAGATTTAAACAACCATGATTGGGTTAGTGGTAGGAGCATTAGGTTAGAAGCTAGATGAAATGTTTCCTTTATTAAAAGGATTTAGATGAGTAGCCATTATACTGTTCTGTGCTTACCTGGTACCCTACTTGGGTTAAAACAAACGTCAGGGCAGTGGTTCCCAACCTTTTGGTTCATGAGTCCTTAAAGGAATACTTAGCTATATATTTAATGGACAGATATATCAATGTTCAGGAGAGGGTTAGCCTAGCTTAGCATAATGGCTGTAAACTGGAAAGGAGCTATGGAGGCTCTAACCAGAAGCTCTAAAGCTCACAAATTAAGCAGGCAATTTCTTTGAGTATTTTTGCCACCATGAGGTTTCCAGGCAGAAATAGTCTGGAAGAGCGCTTTTATTTTTATTTATTTTTTTTGTTTTGTTTTGTTTTGTTTTGGGGTTTTTAAGATTTATTTGGGTTTTTTTTGCCTTTATTTCTGATAGTATGTGGCGGAGAGGCCGACAGGAAACAGAGAGAGAGAGGGGAATGACTTGCACCATAGATCCCCTGCCGGAATTGAAACAGGGACGCTGCCATTATGTTGCATACACTCTAACCACTCGTCTACCAAGGCCCTCCATTTTTGTTAAAAGTTTAAACAATATATAAGATATTAATAAGTGGGCCTCAATGCTGCTAGTAAGTGAATTTTTTTATCTTTGGAAAGAGCCGTTTTCTCACCTTTATGCTAAGCTAAGCTCATAAAACAAGCTTCATATTTACATATGATTATTCTGTGCTTATCTGGTACTATAGCTACTTGGGTTAAAACAAACCCAATGCCAGTGTTTCCCAACCTTTGTGTTTTCTGAGTCCTTAAAGAAGTACTTTGAAATTGTATTTTTCGTGCTCAGTTAGGTAAGAAGGTTGATACCACTCTCATATCTGTCCATTAAATATATAGCTACATCCAGGAGATGGTTAGCTTAGCATATTAGCTGTAAACTGGAAAGGAGCTAGCCCGACTCTAGCCAGCAGCTCTGAAGCTCATAACTTAAGAAACAGGCACTTTTGAGTATTTTGGCCACCATGAGGTTTCAAATGAAACAATATGCTATATAATGTATTAATAACAGGGCTTGAATGGTGCTACTACAAATTGTTTAGTTTTTTAACCTTTGTCATTCATTTTAGGGAGCGTAAGAGTTAAGAATATCCATTAATTCACAACACATGAAGCTAAATATAGAAGAATGTCTGACATAATATTTTGTTCTGCTTTCCTGTCCTGGTAATTGTCTCACAGCCCCTCAGGGTTGGGAACCACAACTGTAAGGATTACCTTGCACATTTCTGCAACTGTCCACTCCACAGCAGCGATACTGACTTTCACTGTGCATGAATATGTAGGTAGCATATAGATCGTGAGGACTTACCAATGAGGAAAATCACATTTCATTTTGACACCTCTCTAAACTCTGGACTGGTAAGTCTGATAAATCATCCAAAATAATTAATCCCCAGTCAGTCAGGCTGTCTTCAAACAGCATGCTAAATCTTACAAAAGGAAGGAGAAGCGTGCGAGCATTACAACCATCAGCAAAAGGTGTGACTGGTGTTGTCAGCCATTATTCGTCATACCCTGCTTCATTTAGAGAGTTTTTGGCGCCTGATGCACCAGAGCACAGCCTACTTGTCAACACTTCTCTCTTTAATTCCAGCGTGCACACTTGGACACACGCGCACGCACACACCGACATGTTTCTTACTTCTCGCTAATATAACTGGTAACACATCACGGTGTGATCGGGGAGGGTCTAATTCCATTTATTGTCAAGTCTTATTCAAAATAGTATCAAGAGGTATCATGAAAACATCTTATTACACTCCTTTCAAACAATCCTGTATCCACTCTGAATTCAATGAATAACTTTAAATGTCCTCCAATTAGAAACTTCAAATTACAATCTATGACTGAATGCTCCAAACGAAGGCCAATTACAACACCTTATTTATCATCATTAAGGGCGACCATTGTTCTGCTCCTTTCAAACTCTGTGGTTACAATCAGGGTGTCTATTGTCATTGTGTGGTACATGCAGGGTGACTAATTACACAGTCCTATGATTCATTAGCAGACTAGTGGGTTGAAACCTGAGAAAAAGACATGATAACCTCAGTCGGACAAATGATCGGTTCAAATGGAAGGTGGGAATGTGGAAGAAGAGCAATGGAGAGGTTTCACAAAAGGCAAGAACACACACCCGCCCCCCGCCCGCAAAAATAAAACAAAAAAACTGCCCAGGCTCCAAATACAAAAATCTACCAAACTGCAGAGATGATGTCAAACTCAAACAATAAAATTGGGGACGAGGTTTGTTTTCCTGTTTCCTTTCAACGTGCATTGCAGGGGACTTGTCTCTGAAGTTCCACCATCGAGGTCAGTCAGTGGGAGAGGAGGAAGGCTCTACAGTTGCAGCCACCGCCACGATGGCCCACTTTCACCTGAAACGACGGCGCTGGAGCGATGCAACGCGGCTAACCTGCGATTGTTTATTCTCTCTTAAGAAATGTCAATCTGTTCGCTCTCAGGTGTGCTGCTCTTCCTCTTGTTTTTGTTGTTTTCTCCCCCCTACTCTCTCCGTTTTCCCTTGTCGATTGCAGCGAGATCAAAGCGATGCCGCTGGAAGAATCTGAATATTTCAGGTGTGGAGAGAGGGCTGCGTTTCACACCACCTGTGTAGCGCTGAGAGACAGGTCCCTCCTCTCGCTCAGACTCGGTTAGCGGGGCCCCTGGGGCCCGGCGACATAAAACCGGGGCCACCTGTCTGAGAGAGAGGGAACGCTCCCTTACCCTCCTTCTCTCTCTTGCACTTTCATTTTACAGCATTTGAACCAAAAATAAATGAATCTAAATAGAGCGGTGAGAGTGGGAATAAAACTGGTGCTGACAACAAGCAGCTGAGAGCTTTGAGCGCCGTCACAAAGGCTCCGAGATCTGGCAGACGAGTTCCGATGCTGCAGAACGGGAGCAGCCACTTGAAAGGGCAGTTTATACATGAATCATTTTATAATTTGCCCTGTTCTGCAGCAGAAGGTAGCTCTCGTATATTAAATGATGAGCCTAGCCAAGAGAATCACCGGGATTATTTTCTGTCAAAACATAGCAAGCGGTGTGGAGCAGGTCTGCGAGATGATTCTCATCACATCATCAGGGCCGCCATTTCTGACCCAAAGCAAATAAAAAGTATCCCTGAAGTCCACACCGGCCTTAACAGTTTGATGTAGTTGCTCTCCTTGGAGGGCTGTGTGCCTTGACGTGTGTGCATGTGTAAGCACTCGTGCGAGCTTGTGTGTGTACGTGCATGTGTGTTGATGTGTGTTCAGGTGGGGAGGGCAGCATGGAGCACGTTCCACTCTACCAGTTCCTAGCCATGTCTCTCAAAAGGGCCGTAAAGTCTTTACAGCAAATTCCTTACATTCATCTGTGTCAGAGCACTCGGCGCACATTAGGCGTTTACACGGGAGGAAACACAATCTATTTGATGCTACACTGCCCACACGTCCAGAGCCCTCCTCCCCACGCTGGAGATTCACAGTGTTTAACTTCCATTTCATATTCTGAACAGGCAGGCAGACAGGCAGGCGAGTGGAGGGAATGGACTCCATCTTGCTGTAAATCAGCGTTTAAACACCCGGCTAAATGTAATCTGGAAAGAGTCAACAAGAGGCCCTCGCATTACGCTGCTCAAGATATTTGTTTTTATTTATTCTGGAATGTGCAATTGATTTGTTGTTGTTCCCCTCCTAATGATCTATGCAAACGGTGAACTGAAAAAAAAAGTCACACTTCATTTTTTTTTCTCCCCCACTCCCTGCTGCTGCCGCTGCTCCCCATCTTTTAATATCAGTGGTGCTTATGAGAACAAGTGGAGGTTAATCTAGGGAGCGGGTCACAGCCAGTCGGCTCTTTGTAAATGTCAGCTGGGGAGATCCGGGCCTTTCTTATTACCACACTAAACCAACAAGGCTGACGGCTCCGAAGACGGATGTGTGACTCGGAGGTGTCTTCCCCCCACTTCTCACCGCCATCACGGACGAACCCCATCGCAGAAAACCTTATTAATCAATCGATTTATCGCCATAAATCAGGCCAGGCTTTGATTGTATCAGCAAGTCGCGCAATCAATCAATTAGTCGGGACCTGGCGGCCCAATTTGCCTAAAGAAAGATGAATGCTCCCCCACATCATCCATTTGGTTGTCCGTTTACCCATCAAACACGGCTGCTGTTGACTCCCAAGCCCAACATGCATCCTTTCATCGATTTCCGCAAATTAAACTTGCAAAAGGAATCAAAGGACACTTAACTGACTGGGAATAATTCGGCCTTCTTCATTTGTGGTGGAGTACAGTATGTTCTGTGCTCTTCTTCCTTTGATAATGTTGCTTTATATCATCAAAAACAGCAGAGAGTAAACATTAAGATCCAGAAGACAGAGCTGTTGTTAGTGAGCGTACAAAATGAAACGACAGCCACACAGAAAAATTTGACAAAATGAAAAAATGGGACATAATGGGACAAATCATAGATTATTATCAGTCAAATCTACCCAGGTTTATATGGTGAGGCGAGGGGAGGAGGGAGGGGGGACTGTGCAAGGTAACAGCTGGATGAACAAACTGAGGAAAACATATGTATAATGACATATTTGTTTCGTATTTGATCCCAACTGTGAATTCCAATCCACGTTGTGACACCAGCTGCCTCGGTCCAATGCCTCCCATCTGCAACTCAGTGTCAGGGCGTCTCACAGGAACAGGGCTGGGGAAAACTTTGGGGACGACGGAAAAGAAAAAAAACCCGACAGGAGCAAGTAGAGCACGACAGAGTGGGCTGCCGGAGCCTCGGTGTGCTTCTCCCCCAGCGGCGGTTCGGAATGTGGCAGACTGCGGAGCCGAAAAAACACCGGCGGTTCCCCGGAGAGAACGTCTGTGGTGGGATTAGAGCCCCCACCAGACCTGGTTCTGCTTCACACCCTTAGACCCTGCTGTGTTACAACTGAGGGGGGGGGGGGGGGGGGGGGTGCCAAGCTATCTGTGGGGGCTTTACAGTTCTGCCCAATCTCCCCAAGCCTCACCATGTAATTAGAGATAAAGACAGAGGGCTCAGCTACTCAACCTCAATTCTCCCAGCTTCACACAAGGCTGCTCGCCCATAGCCCCCCAGAGGGACCCCCTGCAACACCGCCACTACCACCAGCACCTGAGTAAAGTACGTAAGCTGGCTACAAACCCTATCATCTCCCGACCAACTGTTCCACAGACGAAACATTTAAGATACTACAAGGAACGGTACATGATTGTGATTGATCGGTGTTCAAATGGCGACTGTCCTGAAGTCTGAAGTCGCTGCACCATGATTCCCAATGGCAGTGTGTCCCCCCCCCCCCCCCTTTTTTTTGACGCCCTATTCCACATATTATGTGTGTCGAAGAGGCTTCATATTGTAAGACATTCTCAGGTAAACAATAACCGTGGTAAATAAGTAATTTTTCTTCATATATCCCTCCTCCAAAACTTCATCCGAGCAAAGGGGGGGAATTTAGAGGATAAGGCAGAGGAGGAACTCTGACTATATTCAAGAAACACAAAATTATACTATGGAGGGATCCATTATTCATCTCAGATACATTTTTCATTTAAGAGTGGGCTGGATATGAGCAATGATGAATGCATCGCCCAGGATGCAATTTGTATGTAAAATAAAAGAAGATTACAGAATATGTTTTAAGTGCAAATGCAGTTTGTTGCCATCTAAGTAGAAAATACATTCCTACAAAAAGGAATAAGACCTGAGCCCTGTGATGCTGCCTCATAAAATCACTTAGCCCATAGCTAGCCCTCGCCAGCCCTTATAAAAAAAAAGAAAAGGGTCACAATGAGAGGCTGTAGTGACGAATGAGCCAACTGGAGTGGATTTTCATTCATATATTACGCGCCGCCTTTCTTGGCAGGCCGGTTGAAATGTGGGATATAAGTAAAGCAAATAAGTTAGGCTAATTCTGCTCTGGTTTCGGCTCGGCGGCGCATTTCCGTCAAAATCCGGCCCCATCTGCGGCAAGAGCGCGCCGAAGTACTCGCAGACATACTGTTAGATGCATGTCTATACGCACAAGTGCACACAAAAACCATACAGCAGTGTTTCGCTGCCTGCCAGGCATCCACATGTTCCTCTCAGGACTCGCTCTCTCCTCATCAGCTTCACTCGGTGCACACCGTTTCAATTCAGTGCCTCTCAAAGACACACAAAGAGCCTTCCCCTTCCATTCACCATACAAAGATTGAATACAGCCGACTAACACAAGACATGCCCACCGCAGAGCATGTAATACAACTCATTACTGGGCACGAAGGGTTGCAGAGGGCTGTGATGGGAGAGACAGGCACAACGGGGAGAGAACAAGAGGGTGGGTGGGAGGTTGGTGGGGGGGCTCTCACGCCAACATCTCCATCTTTCCTCTCAACTAACAGAGCTTTAAAAGCAACCTTAATAACAAAAGCAATCCGATTGATTTTTTTTTGGAGGTCTCTGGTAAGTGTTATAACAGCGGTGGAATACCAGAAAGAGTAGATGAATGTGTCACAGCACCTGCAGGCCCTTGAGCGTGCGTAACATGACGGAAAGCATCTGGAGGTTAATTCGGGTTCCCTTCCTGCCTCTCTAGAACTGTAGTTGACCCACAAGCAAACTGCGTCCAATCACAAAGAGGCAGGGGGTGGTGGTGTAGGGGGTGGTATCTGGGTCAGCCGCATTGATTTCGGCCCTGCACTGCGCGGCTCTGGGGTCAGGTTTTTGTGTACTGACGAGAGGGCACTAGGTTTGGTTTGGTGCGCGTGGAGGCGGAGAGGGAACGCTGTGTTTGCGAGGTGGGAAGAAGAAGAAGAGGAAGGAGGAGGACAGCAGAACGGTTAATCCGTCGCTGCACGAGGCCTCGTGAACCTTCCTTAACCTCAGGGCAATCGCATGACCCGAGGCAAAGCATTACAGACATTAAAAAGACATGAACTTCAGAGCGTTGGAGTTTCAAGCACGCAATCAATGGGGCCACAGGTGCAAACATTTTCTGCACTGCCAGTGGAATGCCCTTTTTTTTTTTTTTCTTTCCCCTCCTCCTCACAGGATTACACGGGAACCTGTTTTTGCACTGTGTTCATGTTAATGTCAGCAATAATAAAGACCTGCAGCACAAGAAACAATGAAAAACGAGCGCGGGGCTGGAGACAGCTTTTGGAGGTGGGCTGGAAACAGCGCAAGGGAGGAGGAGAGAGGAGGAAAGGGGGGGGAGAAAGGAGTCAGGAGAGAGGGCAGGATGTGAAGAGTCTGTCAACTTCTCCCTGTCTGCTCCTGTGTTTGCTTGCTTCAGACTGAGGGGAGCAAATGGGCCTAATTCACACTGGCTGTGTGTGAGTGTCTCTGCTGTCTAGCAGCGTGAGCGGGAATTAGATCTATGGTTTGCAGCCTTCATCCCTTCCCAGACAGACTTGTTCCGGCTCAGAGGCGCTGCCTAATCCGCACCTCTCTCCCGCTTGCACTCCCGGAAAATGACTTCACACAGCTGCCTCAAACGCCCAACACAGCAATTCTCGTCTGACTGAACCCCCAACCCCCCCACTCTGGAAAAAAAAGCCTCAGCAGACCTCCCATAGCTCATTTAACATACCAATTCCTCCCTAAAGCCCACCCTACCCCCCCTTTTCCTCCTTAGAGATGAAAACAACAAGGAAAACAACTACAGCCCCACTTGATAATTTAAGGGCCCTTTTCTCCAGAGAGCTGTCAAACTCAGCAGTGAACAGTGGGAGGAATTCAAAGAGCGAGGAGGTTCCCTAGTTGTGCAGCGGCGAGGGGTGGACTTCCGTGTGTGTCCAACTGTTTCCGTCCAGGTGTGACGTGAGCGCGAAGCTGTGCAGGTGTGCCGCTCGGCAGTGGGTGTCATCTGCACCCCACGAAGCTTCCTCCAGCAGCCTCGGCCTGCGTCCTTCTACCCGTCCCAACAAGTGGATGAGGAGCAAATTAAAACTGAATGACTATGAGAACACAAAGCCGAGCGAGTTCTCACATTGAAAGCCACATCTTGACCAGGTGGTTTCTTCTAGCCGTCGACGAGGACACAATAACTAGATAGAACGGGGGGGCGGGGGGGCTGCTGCGAGAGGGCTGCTCCCAGGCACAGTGGCCTATTTGGTTCATGGAGGGTAACTACCAGTTAATGGTGGGGGCCACTCAGACAAACACTCCAGCCTTGAGGACAGGAGATGGTGGGATGGTGTAGAGGAGAGAGAAGTCCTTCTGATAAACCAAAGCCTACCTAATGGCTTTCATCTGTTACATGAATACCCCCACCTACCAGACTGTGCCATAAAGCCTCGCACTTCTTCACCCACTTTTTAGTCCTTTCTCGGAGCAACTGTGAATTTTTTTTTGCAGTGCCACCGCTGCTAGGAAGTGCCAATTTTAGATCTCAGAGGGGAAGTTAAATGGAGTGTTTTTCAAATAAAATAAAAAAGGAAAAACCTGTGAGAACAAAAAAAAGTGGCAAACATTGTCTTCCATATGCTGAAATTGAAGCATTTATAAGCAGTGAAGCGATGCCGCGAGAAATGCACTGTACTTCTCCGGAACTCCTTAGGCAGCGGTGAGAAACAAGTGATATTACAAGAAAAAGAGTATGATTAAAGCCTAATATGGCATAGTAGCAAGGGGAGAGAAAGAGAGAGAGGTGATTTATCCCTTCACGGCCTTTTGACACTAAATTAAACTGTTGAGTCCATTCCTCCGTGCCAGCTAGTTATCTTTCCGGGCTAATTTAACACTATAATTTACATTCCATATAAAATACATCCTGATGTGGGGCTGTCAAGGCCGTACATCATTTGCGGAGAGTGCTCCAGTTTCAGTGAAAAGGACAGAATTAGATCATATTCATGATGCAATTAAACACTTCAGTGGGAATCGATGTAAAACCGATGAGCCCTGAAAACAATGCATATGGCTGAGAACATTAGAACACATTACCTACCCTTGGATCCCTCGCTCCGCAGACGCAATTTAAAATCCTCCACCACTCCACTCTGCCGTCTCTCCAGATTCATAACGCACGGCGATAATAAATGAATTTTTCACAAAATTATTCAACTACTAAATTGCCCATGGTAACTGAGTATCAGATGAAAGTGATGTGAATTATTAAGTAGGGAAACTGTTTGTTCTCACCATGGGTGTAATAATTGGCCAAATGAAGAAGAGAAGGGGCGCGAGAGGGGCAGGTTACAGTACAGAGGAGATCACATAATAAACATGAGTGTTGATGTCTTAAAGAAGAAGAAGAAAAAAAAAAAAGAGGGAAAACTCTAGTCTGCCGCCTGGGCCTCCAGCTGGGTTGATGGTATCGACCAATTTTCCCTCGGGCGGCAGTTGTGGGTTTTCTTATGGAGACGGAAGAAGAGAGCGTTACGAGGCATTGCTGCACACATTCTCGTGTAAAACTGGCAACGGGCCCTCTGGAGCTGGCAAACCGCTGCAACAGCCAGCCAATGTTACGCCACCTCACCGCATTTTACATAATCAGACAGACAGCGCAGCAGACCACACACTCATGCCGCTCCACTCCGGATCACATCAACTACCTGTCACACTTCTCTCTCCGCGGCCGTCAGACTCGCTTCGACTGGCTCGTAGCTGCAGATTTTCTTTAAAAATAAAGAGGAAAACAAAATGCAAAAAAACTACAAACATACATTCCCCAGCCCCCCATTTGAATCCTCATCTCCATTAATCACCACTTGCCTTTCCAGATTCTCCTCTTTCCTGCTGTCAAAGCTCAAACTTGTTGATAGTAAGAAAGTAGACAAATGTAATGAAATTCTGAATTTAAAAGCCATACAAAGGGGAGGGAGGGTGGGGGGCAGAGGTGCAGCAATTTGTAACCATTTCTGACAGGATGAGTCGGCCTCTCCAACTGAAACAGTAATTATGCTTAATGGTCCTTTAATCTGTCCATCAGGCGTGAGGTGAGCAGCCGGGTCAGCATAAAGTGCTCCGAGGTGTCACGCCGTGTCAGGGTACAGTCAGAGAGGGGTGAAGTGCTCCACGAGGAGTGTGTGTCGGAGGGCCGGGAGACGGGGCCTACTTCCGCCACGCACATGGGAGTCGACGCATCATACAACCTGCTGACCGCCTCCTGCTTAAAAACACTTAAGAGCTGGACAACAGAGAGGCGGTTGGATAGAAACATGAATCCAGGGTGAAGTGAGCCAACGAGTGAGAATATGTGTGTGTGTGGGCACAAGTTTGATCTAATTTGACACAATTATAATCATCAAGGATCGGGTGACTGATGTTAGACTCTGAGGATTCTTAACTATCATGTCCAGCTGATGTTCTGGCACCCCGCCATTGTCGTTTGTGGCGAATCATAACTTATAAAAGGGGTGGGGGGCTCAGCTAATTGTAGTTCATTTAAGAAATCCCAGGTCCCAGGTCATGTCCTGCACATACCTCCACAGTCACGTACGTCTGAGCTCCCCTATACACGGACAAAGCCGAGGGAGGAGAGAGCATTCCGAGCAGGGAGATGGCACCGGGTCAATCCCAATAGTAATAGCAGAGACACAGGACCCATACTGAAACAAGGGCGAACAAATACTACCTTTGTACCCAGAGTCATTTGTACCCGGCTCAGGCGCCTGGCTATCTCAGAGCCTGGCAGATAGAGCTCCTGGTCCCGGCTATGCATCTGCACTAGTGCTGTATTTGTTATCTTGGACAAGCATTCTCTCTCCCCTCGCCGTTTCGCTGGCCAAATAGAGAGGGAGGAGAAAACGAATCACTCCTAGACCTACTCTTGTTGTTCCCTCAGCTGTCAACACTTCTCACAGACTTCACCCCCGCCTAGCCGCGCCGATACAGAGAAGTGACTGCCGTTTGCTTTATGATTGCCTTGTTTTATTCTCTCGGCCGGGCCTTTTTTTTTTCTCCTCATCCTCTAATCAGACCGCCTTGCCCGGACAACAGAGCCATTGTCTCTTTAAGTGAAAGAGGCAGTGGATCAGTGAATCCCTTTCCATTTTCCCGCTTTATTAGCTCAGCGGCACACTACTGTTTATACTATTGGGTATTCTATGTTTGCTGAGAACAATTACAGTATGACAAATGATCCGTCAATGCCATCTATCAGGCCAGAGCTGACAGGAATCCTATAGACAGGGCAGCCATTCGTCCCCCGCTCCCCATCTCTGGGGTCCCATGCTTTAGTATCCATGACAACGTGCAAGCCACTTGCCACGCTTGCCACTTCACAGTGAGAGATGAGCGCCCGTGAGTGGCTTTGAAAATTAGCCTTTGACACCCTATGTTCCACTGCGCTCCCACCCTCCTAGCCTACAGTCTAGCCCCTTTGGGAGGGTTGGGGAGGGGGCTCAGAACAGTCCCAGCCCTGTTTCACATTCTGGCTCACACACACACACAAACACACAGGCAAGACACATAGAGAGGCGCTACCATAAACATACCTCTCTTTGGGTCTCACGGTGTCAATTTTATTGGGCCTGAGCTATACGATTCTCAACATTAACCTCACAGCTACATTACCTATCCAGAGCTGGAGAAAAAAAAGAGGGAAAAAAGGGGGAAGAGAAGCACCGACATCCATAAAACAGGGTGGAAAAATGAAAAAGGGGTGAAATTGAAAGAGAGAAAGTTGAGGAGTGCATGAGTGCACATGAACTGCCGGCACATTACTGCAGAGAGGAGAGAGTACTGTCTGACCCCTCCGTCTCCTATTTCACAAATGACTTTCTGCATCTTTTAAAAAGAAACAGAAAAGACAAGAAAGAAATACAAGAAATTCCTAATTAAATGCTGGAAAATATTTGAGTTTTAATCAAGCAGCAGTGGTTTATTACGCTTCACCTTTTTGGCTTAATAATACAGGAAAGTTAGGAGATTAAAATGTGTGCAGTACAGATCAGAAAGGAGTGGGAAATCTCATTATTACACACACATATTCAAAGACGTAAGGGGTTAATATGCCAAATAAGGTTAAAATACTCAAATATAAATGCAAAAAACACTTGCAGACTTGTCTAAATCAAAAGTATGAGTGATGTTGTGGGCCAAGCTATGATTCCCATTTGACTTCCAGACACACCTCTTTGGGGGGGGGGGTTGTGTTTATGCCATAAACTACACTTGGCAGCTGAGGATCATATTACTACCGTGAAAGAAACAAACAAAGCTGTGCAAACGTGGTGCGCTGTCAGATGCAACGGTTTTTTACGGCTTGTGATTAATCATATTTGGAGGAACATTAAAGGGAAAAGGAGGAAACTGGCTCCGGCACTAGGAGGTAAGGGTGTCAACTGATATAACCCACCGCTGACATCAAGCAGAGCCAGCTAGCTCATTGATGTGGCAGCGTCTCATTTTCACCAGTTTGGAAGCAGACAGTTTTGCAGCGCCTTGCGGTTCTTAATTATCTTCCAACTTTGTCTAATTCAATCAACACAACTCAGATCTGGCTGCGAAATGGCACTCGCATCCCCTCAAGCTCAGCAAGTCAAAAAACACTGAATAAGTGGAACAGTCAAACTGACAAAATGGCATAGCACATGAGAAATAACTGCTATTTTATCTCCCGGGCTGAGACCTCAGCCACCACGGAGGGGATGAGAAGGGAGGGAGGGGGTGAGAGGCTGAGAGAGCAACCAATCGGCTTTTTTGTTTTAAGTTACAAGGCTGCATTCAGGAAAGGGGGTGGGGGGGGGGGGGTGAGAGAGAAAGAGAAGAGGGGGAGGCACAGGAGTCAAGTGCTTTGATGACGCTGCAGATGCTGCCTGGCTGAGCAGCGTGAGGTCAGCCTGTTAGTCGAGAGGCTCTTTTAGGTCCCTCGCTCTGAATGCTTCCTAATATCCTGCTAACACATTGACACATAGTTTACACAATGTCATATATGTTCAGGATGGTGCTCTACATCTCTCACAACTATACATTTAATCACAGAACACGACAGAAGGCAAACATGTGAGGGAATGAGCGAGTGGGCACATGCGGGAGAATTTAAAAAGGTCATTAGGGATTTAATTGTTTGCCAATTTGCAGGCTTAAAAAAAAAAGTGAGTGACATAATGAGAGGAGGTGCGATCGCTGCGCCCCATCCCTCCTTCTCTAAAAAAAAAATCCCTTTTCCATGCACCTCTGCTATTCCCACCCATTCACCTGCCGCCGCCGCCGCCTTCTTCTTCTTCTTCCGAAGGGCCACAGCATTATTAGATTTTGACATTATTAGCTCAAATAGTGGAGAGGCCCCCGCTGTCATTATAAAGCCTTTACTTTGGCGCTGACTGCCAAATCTGTTTTGCACTAGCTACAGACTGCCAAAACCCCAACAATGGCAGATTAGTGAAGCCCTTCTCCTGTTGCAGCAGAGGTTAACATAAAGTGACAGGGCTAAGTCCGCTCCGATTAAGTATGCTGAGAGATATTACGGCAGTTTGTTACATCAGATCGTTATTGGATTAAACAGCATGCACAACAATGAAAGTTTAATTTTAATTTTCGGCAGGAATATAAAACAGGCTGTGAGAGGGCTCCTGTCAGAACAAAGGCGGTATTACAATACCTTCTTGTTTTTTCACCCCTCCACCCCCCTTCCCCTTCCAACTTCCACCCCTCTCTCTTCCTCTCTTCCTCTCGCTCTCTCTTTCTTTTGCCATTACCGGAGTGGCAGATGTGAACAAAAAGTGATGGTAAGTGAGGATGTCAACCTTTAGATTTTTTTTTCTTTTTCTTCTTCTTCTTCTTCTCTCCTCCCTGAAGTTAATACATTATTTATAGACAAACACAATTCAACAGCGCTTTTACAAAAAACAGGATTTGGTAAACCCCAAACATAATGAGATACGGTAGCAAAAAGAAAAATGATAAGCATGTTTTAATTGCCATGCCCCCTCCACCCCCCCCTCCTTGCCCTCCCACATACTCCCACACTCCTGCCCCTTGCCCCCGCCCCCTTCTTCCCTCACTGTTTATTGGTTTGGATATCTACCACTGTGCTGCAACCAGAGCCCAGTCAACCCCAGTGCATTGTTAGCTCTGCAAGAGGTCACTGCACCTGACCAATAAGCTGTTATTAATCCTTACAGAGTCATCCATTAGCCCATCCGATTTTTATGACCCCCTTCTTTATTAGATGAACTATCAGCTGTCTATATCTGGCAGAAATATGGACTTCCTCATCTGGGTTCCCCCCTTTTCCCAGAAGGTGTTTGCTGCTACTGACGTGGTGGTGGTGGTGGTGCTTAGGGCCAGGTAGAGTGAACCTGAAGCCCAGCCAGGGGTGGGTGGAGTGGGGGAAGGTGTGGGGGGCAGAGTGTGGGGGGGGGGGGGGGGTGGGAGCTGAATCTGCCAGTCTCCTGGGGTATTCCCCACTGTCCCGTTACCTCCGATAAATCTCTGTGCTTTACGATTAGGTACATAAAATGAGTCATAGATCTGGACGGTAAATAAGAGCTTGTCAGTGGGGCTGACGCCAGGACCAGCTCCAGCTCCTCCTCCACCTTCCTCCTCTGCCAGATAGTCCCTCTGTACCCCGGCCATCAGACTGCTGCTATTGAGCTGGAGCTAAAAAGGCTCCAATAAATAAGCCTGATATTTCCCTGGGGAATGTCCGCGGTGCCACCCTGTAGCACGCTTGCATACGCTGGACAAACAAAACAAAAAAGGAGGTCCAGAATCAAAAAAGTGGACAGTCTGGATACTTACTAATGTTTCATGTCAAAAAAATGGTATTTGCACTCTTTGTTTAGAATTACCTCAAAGCCAGGAAGTCAATGGATCAATTCATCTCAAGTATATTCAAACTGTACGCCGGACTCTGAGACACTGATGTCTTTTAATGGACCTTCAATCCATACTTGCAATTAAGCATGCAAAAATCTGCCATTAAGTAACTCCACTTACACTGTATTTACTCAGGTTGCTGTTTGGAGTTTTTTTTCAGAGTGCGTCTTCTGCGAGGCAGAGAGAGAGAGAGAGAGAGAAAGAGAAAAAGAGAGAGAGAGAAAAAGAGAGAAAGAGAGAGGAGCCGAGACGACCTGAGGGAGGAGTGATGGTCTCCAAATGCACTAACACAATGATGGACACTTCCTCTGCAGCGCCAGCTAATCATTGTTGCCGATTCGTTTACACTGGTCCAAAATGACTCCCTGAATGACCGCCTTTGCATATTAAACAGACAAACAGACAATAGGGACACACTGTTGGAGGACATGAGAGCAGCTAAACACCAGCAGTGTCATGATAGTTTGGGGAACAGAGGGCTCATAATACTGTATGTACAAATGGGAATCCACCAGGCTGATTGATAGCACATTAAACAGAATTGTGCTATCCGCTTTCCGCGCTGCACATTTTGACAAGGCACCTGCAAAAACTGTTTTCAACATACATCAGCACCTATTCAGCATAACTGCATATAAAGTGCACTGCATCTCTCTGTACCAGGAAAAAAAAATGAGGCTATCAGGAGAAAGAGGTCTGGAGAGGAAAGCAGTAGAAAGCGCATGGCTACAGGCAGGCAATCAGCTAAGAATTCAAAATCGCGCCCAGTTTATACGGTTCTATAATCAGAGAGCAAAAGACGGGAAAACAACGCCATTGGCGCCGCAGAAAAGGTATTCAAAACATTTTCATTAGTGGGCAAAAAAATAAGTACTCCTCGGTGAAAGCGTTGCTTCTTTTTGCTTAAGTTTGATGTTTAAGAAAGGAAGATTAGATGGAGGACAGGGTTTTTATGTCAAGTCTAAACTCTGCAAGAAGCTTTTTACTCTTCACGCCGCCTGATTAATAATTTTGTTTGTTGTGTGTTTTCAGTGTTTCATCCATTGTCAGTCAGAAGCCGGAGCATTAAAAATATAAAGCAAAAGTGGAGCAATAATAGATAATTAGAATCTAAATATCTCATGGAGCCTTGAATTAGATTTGTGACAATGTAACGATAAAAGTTGATACTCTTATTTATTTATTTTTACTGATTTGCTTCCTTACTGATAGCAGTAGTTTTATATTTTATGGAATAATCTTTTAGAATGGCACATACTTTCAGATAAGATAAAGAAATACATACCTACACATTCAAGACTGCTTTTGTAGAGGGTGGGTTTGTTTTTGTTTTTTGTTTTTGTTTTTTTTGGGGGGGGGGGGGGGTGTATAAGAGGACAGGCTGGGAATTGAAGTCTGAAAAACATATGTATCAGCATCAGGTGATGTAATTGCACTGTTGTTGAATAACAGTTGGCAATGTGTAATGATATTTGTGCATCAGTATGCCACAATGCCAACATATCATTATATTACATCGTGTCATTAAATCATGCCAGTGCCGCTGTCAATATGCCAATATTCCAATATGCCAATATGCCAATATTCCAATATTCCAATATGTCAATATGCCAATATGCCAATATTCCAATATGTCAATATGCCAACAAGTCAATTTGCCAATATGTCATTCAATAAGTAATTATATCAGAAGCAATAAGTCATAATATGAAAGTTAAATCATTATGTCATTAATATAATACTTTGATCCAAATGATATGTGAATACATCAGCACAGCAATAAGTCATTATTCTAACATTGTATCATTATGTCAATAGGTCACTGCAATAAAGCCAAAGTCATTATGCCATGATGCAAACAAGACCTCATATGATGCCAGTGTACCTTATGTCAATATTTCATAATGCGACCGTGTCAATATGTGATCATGCCAATATGTTGTGAAACCAATATGTGAGTGTGGCATGATGCCATGTTATTATATTAATATTGCATCGTGTAACTAGGATATGTGCAATATGTGGATCTGGATTTCTGTCGTTGTCTGTTTCTTGATTTACATATTGAAGCAGGGTCATGTTTTCCCTTATTTAAAAGTAGAGCTATGATGTTATAGTCTAGTGGCATATGGTAGTATGTCTATATGTATACATACAGGAAGGACAGGTGGAAATATAACATCAAACTAGACTTTATAATAAATAACATGTAGTCACTATGGCACTAACTAAAAGAGGTTTGCTGTTTTTGCTCACCTGCTCGCTCCTCTGCTCTACCACCAGAGATGTGTATTTATGTTTTGTAAAGAGGAGTTGTTCTTTCCTGACTACAGTCGATTGTTCAGTATCCTTGTAGCTCAAACCTTCTGTTTATTTTATTTCAATTTTTCCATCACTGCCTCAGTGTCCTTCTGTTGTATTGATCTATGTCATCTGCTCAGTCTTTTATCTTTCATGACTGTGAAGTACTCTGGAACCTGTTTTGAAAAAAATAAAAAAGACTGCATACATGCAGTATAATGCTATTATCGTTCCTATTATCGAGGATCCACGTATGACTGTTTTGTTTGATTTTCTTCAATATCTTTCGGCTCATTTTTCTTCTTCTTTAAAGTGTCTGGATCTTGTGTAACATATAAACTATCCAAGCAGGTTTTGTCGACATCAATCAGACAGTAGAAATGATACCAATTGACCAGATTAAACACTGTATAATAAACACTTCATACATTTTGGCTAATAACTTCTAAACTGCTTTTCATATAAGTATTTGACTAGATTTACATCTAATAGAAGCAAATCATCTGCACATATCGACAACAATTTCTACTCCCTGAAAAATACTTGTACAACTGCCCTCCTAAACTGAATACAACCATCTGCAAATGTGTATTTAAGTCTTTATGCACCATTGAGTCAACTATTATTCAAAGAGTTTTGGTAGTACCTACAATTTGGTTGTAATTCCTTGCCAGTGTGTAATATATAAGCTGACATGCTCATTTTAATTCATTTTAGCCCATGTGCTGCACAAGAATAGAAAAATACCTATAACTTCACCCCTTATTGGTTTGTCATCATCAAATATCTCATATTCTGGAAACATTAGCAGTCAGTACTGTTAACCCCGTGATAGTTTATGTTAAATCAAAAGCTTGTAAAGACACAATTGGCCGCAACAATACGAAGGCAAAGTACAACTAATAATCCACACTTCCTACAGGGCATGAATCCAACCGATTTCTGCTTTTAGCTGTTATTACTGTCATTTTTACTATGCAAGTACAGCTGCAAGCCATGAAAGCAGAAAAAAAATGAGATAATGGAAATGTATGTATAACTATGCAGTCAGTTTAAAGGCACCCTGTGGAGTTCCTGACCTCTAGCAGCACTATGGAGCAGTTTTTTTTTTATTGAGTGTTTGCATACTGCATAAGCGGGCACGAATGGGGGAGGGTGTGACGCAATACAAAGCCCTGCCAATGGTTTCACAATATTCCACTGATCTACAGGTGGCTGTAATGCGCCAACAAACACAGAAATGTGCCAACAAAAAGGCAAGGAGGAAGAAGCCTGCGGGCTAGTAAACATGGATGTAAACAACGCAGGATTTCAAAATGCTTCAAAATCAGCTTTGCAAATGTTTCATGAGGAAGGAAATAGATCCAACATGTTTGTTAGATATTTGTTGTGTTGGTGAGTAACACTAAATGTGAACATGACTTTATTTTTGTTAACCAGATGTCGCTTGCATTATGTGAGCTGCTTTTTAATACGTGCGTTATTTCAAATAGTAGCTCTGAGGTGATTAACGTTATTTCTATTAAGAACAAAGCACCACTGTTTCTATTTAGTTTCCTGCTTGGGCCATTAATGGATCAGTCATTTGTCTTAATGTTCATGTTATATAATGTGAAGCTGTAACAGGCACACTATGTGGATGTCTGCTGATTTTCATCATTTCAAACCCGTTTATTGTCATATTTAGTCTTCCTTCTTCACTCTACTGCTTACTGCATTCTCTTAGGGCTGACATGGAAATATATTTAAATAAAAGGGCATGATATTCTATATTAACATAATATGTTTGCACTGTCAAATTATTGATCTGTCTTTGTGACTTTGATAAATGGATTTAACCCCATCAAGACAGACCATTATTGATTTTACTCCATATCACACCATGTGACCTAGTTTACTGAAACATTTTACTCTCTGTTTTATGTGCAATTATAACTTCCCACTCTGTCTCTCTTTATATATATATATATATATATATATATATATATATATATATATATATATATATATATATATATATATATATATTATTAAACACATTGATTTGTACATAGATGCTTAATGTTCTAGTTTACTCACTACTATACAACCACTACTTCTTCAAATATATGTCATTCATTGAAACAGAGGAAGGAAAAATGGTTGAAATGTTAATTATTAACTGTATGGAACGGCTAATGACTGCATTAGAACATGAAATAATAACCTTTTTTGTATATATGTATTTCCATCACTATTTAAATGTCTTTAATGTATCTTTAATGTGTAATGATGTTTTTCCTATGAAATATACAAAGTTAAGACTGGAGGCTGGAGATGAACACCACCACCTATTAATACAATGTAACATGTTATGGTTTTAAGTGATTTTTCATATTGCCCCATAGTGACAGCAAAGTATCTCTTTATTTTACGGTGTCACCTGGAAAGTAAAGATTAATAACAGCCTCCACGATTCTTCACCTACTGAAGGTTCCTTAAAAGTGATTCACAGAGAACTTTTGGGAGTTGGCTGTTTAAGAACCAGATGTGTGAAAATGAGGAGCACTCTGAAGACGGATTATCGCCTCATAACTCTGCCTACATATCCAGTCATAACTAGACGTCGTCAGCAGTTGTGGAGAGGGGTTCTGGACATTAAGTTTATGGGCTCCTCGTTATTTAACATGTTAGGGTCTCCCCACAGCCCAATGAAATTTTGATGGCAGTATTACAGCTAGTTTGTTAGATCCTCACTCCTACTCACTACTTATGCAGATGCAAATGGGTAAGAGGAGTCTCATTGGACAGACCCACATACACACAAGACATTAGGCTAATCCACCTTCTTGCTCTGATGTGGATAAATATTCACGGCCGGTCTTCTAAAAAGGACATGATCACAGAGAGGTGGATTTACAGCGGCCTTGGTGGTGGTGTTGATGGTGTTATTGCGGACACACATGAAGAGTCCAGACCCCTGACTGGACAGGCTGGAGACTGCAGTGGTGCAGTGCTCTGAGCAAGCTGTTTCCTTCCTCTGCATCTGCATACAGTAAAAAAAAAAAAAAACACATTCCTGTAAATAAAGATGGCTGTCCAGCAACTGTCTTCCCAGCGACAATGGTATTGACCGTAGTCAGATGCTCCGCTGATTAAAAATTGATCCATTTTGAAAAATCTAATCAACTGAATAGGATTCTTTCATACGTTGGGTGGGGTTGGGTGCGTTCGTTGGGGGTGGAGGAGGGGGATTGAGCAGCTGCTGACACAGAGAGGCAGACCTGTTATTAACCCCTGCACCTCCACGGAGGGCCCCCTGCACCCTGCTCCCCAGTCCACATCCCTGTGCGCCCCGGGACTAGACACAGCCCAGACGGTTTGAATTATTCAGCAGTCTGAGAGAGGCTTCGGCCACTTGGCCTATTAATGCCTGCCAGTAGAGGCTAGTGGCTCTAATGGCCAGTCCGGAGGAGCCCCAGTTCCCAGTGGACAGGAGGAGGCCTGCTAACGCTGAGCTGCAGGGGATGTGAGAGCAAATTCATCAGGGGGGCCGAGGTCGCGGCAGGTTAATGATGCTGCACGTCTAGACGGACGCTGGACTCACACCCTGCCCAAAAGGCAGAGGGGGGGATGGGGGCTGGAACGCAATAATATTTTTTATCTTTGAAGGAGAACCAGCAGTAGCAATATTAAGTCTTCCGGCTTATTTATGAAAGACCAACATTGTTGACTCCGGCTATGATCCGCAATTGACCTGAGGTTCACCCCCACCTCCCGAAAAAATAACAGCACACAATGAATATCTCGAAAGCCGCTGATATGACTAGACCTCATGTTATATTCCGGGAGTCCACCTATGATTTAATACTAAATGAAAAGGAAGCGCAGTAAGTAACATTTATCACAAATGGATAAAATGTTCCGACATAGCTGAGCAACATTCATAATAGAGAGATTAAAAGATTGTCTGCACAACCAAGCTCTGATTACTCACAACCCCTTATCATCGTAGCACAAACAATCCCAACAGCTGGAGAGGGCCCTCAACTCCAGCACAAAGTCACTCAGTAATCAGGGCATCTCCCCCAGAGAGAAAGGGGATGGAGCTCAGGGTGGGACTCTCATTTGGGAGAAGCTCAGTTGCTATGTGTTCCATCACCTTGGTGATCGTGTGCATCCGCTCGGCGTCTCCGAGGGGTGTAAACACAATAGTAAACACATGACGAAGAAGAAAAAAAAAATGACCCCCTGGGTGCAGCGCAGATGATCCAGTCAACAACAGCAGAATGCGTGGTCTGGATCCGTCTACCTGGAGGATTCTTAATAGAGAAAGCTCTCAGACAAAAAGTAATCATTGTTGCACCAGAATACTCAGTCATCATTCACCGTGAGGACAAACACATTATAAAGTCCAGGCAGAGAGGCAGAGGAAGGTATTCTTATTATCATCCACTAGAGATTTATGCACTTCAAGGTTGACTTCTTTGAGTGAGAGGGCTCGATAAGTCTGATGAAGCGGAATGAGTTTAGCCTTCAATAGGTACTATCTGTACTGGACTGCACGGCCACGACATGCGCGCTCTTACCTTATCCTGGATCTGATGCCAAGCACATTTACCGCTGAGGTCAACGCCGTCGCCGCCGTGATTGAACGAAACCAAGGGCGTCCCCCCGTGCAAGGCTACGGAGAAGGGGGGGGGGGGGGGCGGAGGAGACATGTGTCCCGAACCCATTTACACAAATGTAATCTGTACAGCTTCCAAACCCCACCCCCCCCCCCCCACCCCCCTCCTTCTCCTCAAGGTGACCAAACACATAATTCAAAACTATCCACATGAGACCATCCCGGTGGCCTCATCTTAGGGGGGCAGAGGTCCTCCCACATTTAAAAAACAGGTTGGCGAAAAGGTGCGGCGGCGACGTGGAGGAGCTCTTTCGGAAACACAGGACGTCCATTCAAGACGACCCCCGGGTGAAAATGTGGAAAATGCGCGAGGGCCAAGCAGAGAACCACACGCATAGCTAATTATTTTACTTGGCTTCTGCTATAAAATCACATGCTTGCTTATCATAAAGAAACACTGTATCGCAGTCTAAATATTGGAACTGCATTAATAGTCAATTGGATCATTTCCATAGAGCATCAAGCTGGGGTGAAACATTATAAAGATAAACATTCTAAGGGGGGGTCTGCACAACTCAAGGAGAACCCAGTAGACTGTCCACCTCACGTCCCCTGGTTTGTCATAGAAGTTGACCCCCCTCACCCCACTAACCCTCACCACACCAAGAAAATTTCATTTCCTTAGGCGTACTCTTCCTCCTGCCACATACAGCAGAAGCCTGGAGCAATGTTTAGCTAAACCTGCTGGCCTACGTAGGCAGGGAGAATCCCCAGAGGGCTGAACAATCAGACAATTTCAAGATCATGAAGCATTAAACCAATCCCGGCAGGGTACACTAATTAAACAGCCGAGCCCGGCACAGCCAACCAATCCCCACAGAGCAATTAAATCCATCCCCTCTAAAATACTGTGGAACCTGTCTGGGGAAAACTGCCGAGGAGTGAGAGAGAGCGAGAAAAAAAAAAAGAGGGAGAGCTGGAGAGAGGGGAGGGGATGGGGGAAAAAAATATCATAAAATTCATCTGGAAAAAAAAAACTATAGGGGGAATGCAGCGGGAGGCTAACAAGGGAGATTGAAAAAGGAGAGACTCAATTCAGTTCTTTGTTCTTTTCTTTCTTTATTTTGCATTAAGATTCAAAGTGCCTTAACACTGCTCCTTTACTCTCAGCTGGTGGGGGGGGGGGGAGTGGGGGGTGAATGTGAGAAGAGGGGAGTCTGTGACCACATTTAAATGCAAAAATAGTGACCCTGTTGCGATCAAAAGTTGCATATTTAATTAAGATTACAAGGTCTGAAAAGCACTCGTGAGACTGAGCGAAAAGACAGAATAGCCTCAAGGCCTATATTACACACCGGCAGAGCTGCTAACACAGTTGCAAACCCTAATCAATACCCCAATGCCCTCCACTACCAAAGCAAATGAACAGGTGACAATGGAGGCATGACATCACTGGGCTTTTCAGGGAACAACACAAGCAGATAAACTGAAAAAAGGCAGGCGGGTAGTAGAGGAGATGCAGGAAAAGATTTTGGGATGATACTGCACCTCCTACGTAGCAGCAATTAGACCGCATGTGTTAACATATATAATTGCTACCATTAATAATGCAGAAGAAAACGAAGAGGGCGATGTTTCCTCCAAAAAATCTTAAAGGTTGGGTAGGCAAATTCTCTTGTTGTGTTATTTCCCTGGAGAGGCTCAGACAGAGTGCAAGTGTATTTTGGTGGTGTTGAAGACAGAGAGAGAGAGAGAGAGAGAGAGAGAGAGAGAGAGAGAGAGAGAGAGAGAGAGAGAGAGAGAGAGAGAGAGAGAGAGCGAGAGAGAGAGAGAGAGAGAGAGAGAGAGAGAGAGAGAGAGAGAGAGAGAGAGAGAGAGAGAGAGAGAGAGAGAGAGAGAGAGAGGTGGTGGGGGGGGGGGGGGGTCGAAGGGCTCTGATTCGAGCGACGGCGAAACCGGAGGTGTGGACAGGGAGATAGACTTGCTCTTTCCTCCCTCCCTCGACCGAGGCAGTGTATAAATCACGGAGCCCCAGCTTCATGTCTCCACTTCCTGTTCCTCTCCATTAAAAATGATAAACTGTACCTCTTGAAGCCACTCGCTCGCTTTAGGGTCCCAAGTCTGCACCTCTTTTTCCTGGTGAAGCGGCGAAGAGTGTGCGTGGCTCAGATTTATTCTATCCCTTCCCATTGTTGGGGATGAATAAGAGAGTAATTAACTGTGTGTGTGTGTGTGTGTGTGTGTGTGTGTGTGTGTGTGTGTCTGTGTGTGTGGGGGGGATAGCAGCTGCACAAAAACAAGACCCTGCTAACGTGACGAGCCTGATCCATCTGCTTTTGCTACAACGCACCTTTTTTGTATTATTTTGATAAATAAAACCGTATCTCCTTAGTGATAACAAATGCATGTTTTAATACTCCAAAGACCGCCAAGAGGCCATCTTTTTCCTGGTCTTCCTCTCCCTTCCCACTTAAATGAGGACAAATAGGCCTCGCGAATTGGTGGCGAGCGCAAGACTACTACTCCTCCAGTCTGGTAAACACACTCCGAGCAATGGCACATAATGAGAGCGAGCCGAGATCCCCAAAGACAACCTGGAGAAGGTTAGTGAAGCATTGATCTCATGAGTGTGCCGGGCCCAGGAGCACCCTTCACACCCACGCTTTACATGACAACCGACGTTAGAACACACACACACACACCGTACAAAAGCTTGCACGTTTCGAGGGGGAGAAAAGAGAAAAGAAGAAAAAAAAATACATGCTGCTTTTTTGATTTGTTTTGTAGTCATGAAGGACAAAATGGAGAATAGAGAAATTAAATACAGTAAGTGAAACCCTGCCAAATTTCAGCTGAGGCATGCTAGGTAGAGGGGATGGAGAGACACACAGAGGAAGAGAGAGAGAGAGAGAGACGGAGAGAGAGAGAGAGAGGGGAGGGTAGAGGGATTCAATGTAAGCCCGGTAAAATGAACAAGAAAGGACTGGTGCTCAATACGTCTGCAGTGGCGTCAGACAGTCAAAACAAATAAAGCCAAGGCCGCGGTGGAGAGACGCAGCTCAATATGGACTTGCTGGGCAGGGGACTGGCTGTCAGCGGGGAGAGAGGACACAGCTTTATACCCATGCCGATGAGCCATTACCTCTTCCTCTCCTGATGCTTCCGCCTGCCTCACTGCGAGGGGAAAGAAGAGGCTGCCGTACCGCCATGGAGCCGTCCTCCAGCAGACTAATGTGTCCCTGAAGTTTTGTTAAAGCTGGTTATTTACTCCTGCAAAGCAATTGCTCCAGCCTAGGGGCAGCAGAACGGAGAGAAGGCGCTGCTATGAAAAATCTGGCGTCTCTTGCTATGAAGCGCTGTCAACTACCAAGGGGCCATTCCTGCTGAAACGTTGTGGGGGGGGGGGGGGGGGGGGGGGGGGGGTTCTGCTTTTTTGGCATGAAAGAAGACACTAAAAACAGCAGGCTTTTCGTAATAGAAATATTCAGACAGTCGTAGAGCAGAGGATTAATATGTGACAGGAGATGATGATTCGTTAGCCAAAACAAACTATGAAATCAATTAGAATGTTCACATGATGGCAAACATTTCATCTGTTGTGGCATCCAACCCCAAAAACATGTTTCTCACATAGCAACTGTTCTTGTGGTGGTATTTATTCATGCAGATAACTTTGGTTGTATTTGCTATGGTTTCTATCTCCATTGCAATAAAACAGAGGTGAATGGAAATGTGTTTGTGGCATTCATCATGCTGAAACAATTCAGCCACAATATGTCTTTCTTATGACTATGTCCCTCTTACTTTGGATTATCCACAGAATGTGCTGTCAATAATAGATCCTGCATCACTACCTTCAGCGACTTGGACATTTCAGCCACTCAGTGTCTCATAGAATTTATTACGAGAATAATGTGACAGTGCAAACTAGGTAGAAGATAGGAAATCTTGATGGCAAACTATAAGGTGTGTGAAAATATAATGCAATAAACTAATAAAATAAACATGTTTTACTCCAACAAAGAAAGATCTTTTTTATTTCAAACATGATGCATGATTTCAATGGGAGTTTTTTATTCAGTAGTGTTGCTGTAATACAGCATCAAGCCACCAGTGGCAGCACTGAGTGCACTGGTACTGAGCAGCACTCATGTTGGTGAGTGGAAAAGAAATTCATGAGCCATCTTTGATATTATAAACTGTAATGGAGGAGACCTTTCTCTCCCCATCATATAGGTTGTTAAAAAGATCTACCATCCCATGAGTCCAATGAGTGAGACCTCTTTCGAGGTTTATTTATTATTAAATGTCAGTGTGGGAAAGTACAACTAGATACCTTGCACAAATTACATTTTTCCCATTAACCCAACTCCAGGCACCCTGCTGACATACAACAAATACAGGCATACATAACATTTTACCTCAACAAATTTTATGAGTCGCTGAGTGACTGAAATGTCAAATTTCTGGGAGATAGCGAAGCAGAACAGTGAGTTTGACAGTCTTGGATGAGAGGTATGAATTATCCACAACAACTGGAACATTACCTGTTTTAGCAACGCTACTGTGTTTCTACTTCCTTTCTCATTTTTATGACTTCTATCTTTCTACTGCATTTTCCTGGTAAAGCGTTCTCTGTCTAAGCATTAGCATACTGCTTTACTAACATGTAACAGTTTCCATAGTCTTCTTTGTAGTTAGATGTTAACTTAGACTCCAGCTAGAACAATGGACATAATTAAAAGATGGACAACAGTGTATTTGCATGAAGTATGCTGACCTGCAGCACAGTACACAATAAGACCCTGGAACCTATGTTACCCAATGTTAAGGAGGCATACAGCTCCACAAAGACAGTTAGGAAGACAGACTACAGGGTGGGGTACAGGCCAACAGGTGTGTGGGTGCAGTAGGATGCCTGGCAACAGCCAATCAATGCTGTTGAGGGGACCCTGGGCCGTGCCGAGAAGCTACACCTGTTTTTCAATAGGTTTGACCACCCAACACCCATGAACTCAGCAGGGCAGTGTGGGTCCCCACTCACCAGCACTCATGGCCCCCTTCACACCAGCCTTAGATCCACCCCCTCACTTCTAATCATTAAAAGCAGCCAGGTGAGGAACCTTTTCTTGAGGCTGTAGAAGGCTCTCGATTATGGAACAGACTGCAGTTCTTAATACTGCATGGCAACCTGTCAGTAATGCTGGTAAGCAACACTGGAGCCCCTCAAGCCAAAAAACTGTCCATCAGCTTCTCTGTTCACTCTCTACACCTTCAACATCTGCTTCAACTTGAGTATGTGCCATCTACAGAAGTTCTTAGATGACCGTCACTGTCAGCTGAATCATGGGTGACAATGAAGTACAGAGCCCTACTGCAGAGCTTTGTAGAGCAGTATGACAAGAATCACCACCTTAACATTGGAAAGAAAAAGGAGCTGGTGGTGGACCACCTGCAGTGCAAGAAGAGGCCTCCAAATCCCATCACCATCCGAAGGGAGAAGGTGGAGTTGGTGGAAGCCTGGACTGGACTTACAACACTGGGGCAAGCTGTTCTTCCTGAAGAGGTTCAGGTCTTTCAACGTTGGCGATAGGCTGCTGGAGATGTTTTACCAGGCTGTAGTGGCCAAAGACTTCTTTTTAACCATGGTATGTTGGGGTTGGGGTAAGGGTGGTAATATCAACCCAAGGGATGCCAACAAACTGAACAAGATGGTGAGGAAGGCTAGCTCTGTAGAGGAAAAGGAGGAAGCTTGATGCTATCCTCGAAAACCCCTCACATCCGCTCAATGATGAGTTAATGAAGATGAGGAACATGTTCAGCCACAGACTCATCCCTCAACAGCTCAGTATTATACTCTAACTTTATACCTCACCTGTGTTTCATTCTCAATGCTGCTGCTGCTGCTGCTGCTGCTATGACACCTGAATTTCCCTCTGTAGATTAATAAATGTTTATCTTATCACATTTTTTAATGGGATTTTCAATGCTAAGAGCACCACAAACTAAATTGCATCTACCTCCATTGTACTGGCTTCGTATTAGTAATCTCAGACAAATATATCTTAAACTCCAATTTAATAAAACAAAAACTATCTGTGTGGTTGGATACCACTCATGAAAAATAAGAACATATGTTTCCTTGTAATTTTTGTGAAGCAACCCTTTAATATTACAGCATTTAGGACATTTTAAGTGTACCATCACCGATATAGACAGTAACGTCATCACAGCCGGGCTTATCAAACAGCAGCACATACAGCCGTCTGCAAACAGGAGCACAAGCAAGGCAAAATGATTGGATAGGTATGGAAATCTACTTGAAGGAAGGTCAAAGTGATTAAGCTGACATTAATGACAGGCCTAGTCTTCATGTGAGAATGCTCACCGTAGCTTTCTCTAAACCCATTTGTCATTCTGCTTCCAACGCTGAAGCATCTGCTTTGAAGTCTCTACCACTAATGCTACACAGAGAGGTTAAACAGCTTAATGCTGAAGTCTGTTTCACTCCTCTCGCTCTCTAATGTTCCCTGCGTTTTATGTACCGGGGTTATGGCTCCTGGATTTCACATCTCAATTTGCCCCAGATAGTCCTGTATAAATTTTTTTTTAAAAGCCTCCCCTCTTTCTTATTTTCTTTGTTGTCACTGTCAAGGAAAAAGAGGGGCGACCCGAAGGATGCGGGACCGTGACAGACATGCCCCACCCATCGATTCAGAGAAGTGGTAATAATGAAAGCATGTTGAGGAATGTTTATATGGAGAAGAAACGCACGACTCAAAGCAGTCCTGATTATGAGGATGCAGGGGGGGTGGGTGGGGGGGGCAGCTTTAACATTTAAACGCGGCACTTAATCTGCTGATGATTTGGAAAGACCTGCCAACAAAGACAAGTCTCAAAAAAATGAAATAATGAGCACATATAGCGCCTACTGTGGAGGTCAACGTTAAAGCCTTTTATATATTTATCGCAGCATGTGAATGAAATGATACAGTCATTATGATAAATAATACAAGATCTGAGGTGCTCTGGACGTACTTACTCTGCACTACAATGAGATTATACTGATGCATGTGACATTAACAATATCTGTAAACAAATATATTAAAGCATGAATGAAAGGGAGACAGAGACCGATTTTCACAGCCAATTTGAGATTGCAGCGTTGGTGTGTGTGTGCGTGTATGTGTGTGTGTGTGTGTGTGTGTGTGTGTGTGTGTGTGTATGTGTGTGGGGAAGCTACTGGCAAACAGCACACAGAGCAGGCTGGCAGCGGAGGCAGCCAGGCTCACAGGCTGCAAAGCAATTTCACTGTTTGGCAATACTGTTGTCTCTGTGTGTGGATTAGAGCTGACACCAGAGCAACTGAGTCATGCTAAATGTAGTACAATCACAAGCTTTTGTTCCTGATCTAAAACCCCAATGCCTCTTAGATTCGTAGAAGAGAGAGTAGAAACAAGGGGGAAGAAATGGTAACAAAATAAGCAAGGGAGGGGGGGTATTATTTCGGCATATGAGCGCACCATTGCGACATCGCTTAAAAAAACAGAGTGATTAAAGTAACCAGTAGTAGAGGCGCAGAGACCAAGTTTTCTAAAGTAAAATCAAACACAAGTCTATATGGCCCACTTTGATGTGTGAAACCTATTTTCGGAGTGCTTAAAGGGTAATTCGGGGGGAATAACACGTGATAAATTAATGATACATGTACATTTTAGCTGACAGGATTTAAACAAGTGTAATCAAAGTGTGTTTCCACCTGGTTTAACCACACCTTCTCAGTCTTTCTTCAGGCCCTGACGCTCACTCCAGGTAACGCATCGGCCAAGAGTTTTTTTTCTGGGGCCTGGCAGGACCTGGCAGGACAGACCCTGACCCGTCCTTTTCATGCTCGCCCACGGAAATGCCATCTGGCTGGTGTGAATGATTACCACAGCAACGGCCGGGTGACCTGCAGCCAGCAGGAACCAAGGTCACTCCACCTCAGCGCTTCACACTTTCCCTGCCCTCTTTTCATCAGCCTGCAGGTGAATTATTCATCCTGTACAACTCGGAGGCACAAATCTACTGCACACAAACACAAACACACTCTCTCTCTCACACACACATACACACACACCCACCCACACTCACTCACTCACTCACACACAAAAACTGCATACTCAGTTTACTCACATAATAACTTGTAATGAGAAAATAAATGTTCTGGCGTGAACTGCCGCAATAAATAAGCTCTTAGATGTCCTCAGATATAGCAAGAATATCAAGATGGTGAAACAGCTGTAATGATTTTACACTGCCAGAAAACTGGCTCCAACCATGACTGAACGAGAAAGAGGTGAATTAATTGATTTGTGACACGTGTAGCAGAGGATGTCACATTTAAGCTACAGGCATGTTTGCAACTGGAGGCTTGTAAGAATATTCACCAATGCTGTCAATGAGATAATGTGATCAAATCTGCGCGAAATCTTAAAGATGCTGGTGTCAAAGAAACATAATTTCCGAAAAATGTCATTCGTTTTTCTCCCGAACACAGACGCCGCTTTCAACACATCCATGTGTCGAGTTTGCTATCACGCTTCAATATCACGTCAACTGATGATTACTATTAAACAGGCTGAAAGGCATCAAGAAACAGCACTTTCACATACTAGCTGCTGTAATTCAAGCCAATTAAAATCATTAGCTTACAGGTGCATTAGATTCATTCGTTTTAAAAAGTGAAACCATATCAAGTATGTTGAGGAAACTATTCAGCATTATGGATAATGCCTCTCAGCTCCTACACGCCACACTGGAGTCATATCAGAGCACTATCAGCTGTAGACTAAGACCACCGAGGTGCACCACAAAACGCCACAAGGGCTTTACTACCACTGACCATTAATCTGTATAACTCCTCCCTCTTCTGCAGGAAGGAGAGCTGACACACCGGACATTAAGAAGAAGAATACTTTTCTATTTCTGTTTTCTTATTTCCCTACATTTATCTTACTTCTACTGTTATTCTATTAGGCACTGGTGTTAGCATTTACTCCTCATACACTTTAATGTTGTCATTTTTATGTTATAGTCATTTTTGAGCGATCTCTGGCACAAGAATTTCCTTCAGGATTAATAAAGTTCGATCCCATGTCCATTTCTTGCTAGAAGAACCTGTGTGCACATTATCTAAGCAACTGACTGGACTGCTTTACTTGCAAACTGCTCACTATTCAATTATTATCCAAAAAACACACTCATTTCCTCCACCGTCCACCAATCCATCATAGGTGGGATTACTTATCAATATTTACATGGTGACAATAGCCCTTCTGCAGTACATTTAATTACTACTTCATAGCAAGTGGAATCAAAGTGATCCATTTTACATGAGGATAAGGTCATTCAAGGGAACACAAGCATGAATTAACAGTTTTCTGCAGGTATCATGAATTTTCCTTGATATTAGAGGTTGTATGCCTTATGGAGGATAACTGCCTGGAGCCTGCCTTTTTTTTATTATACTTAATTATAAATCACCACATCACTGCTCATGACACTAGGTAATGGCTTGGGCATCCTTAAGGGGCAGTTCACGATTTAGCTCCCAGACTACTCAGTCACATTTGATGAAAAAAAAACCTTGAATACATCTATCATATAAAAATGTTACACCGGTCCAGGATGAGAGGCTGCAGAGAGGAACGCTACACTGAAGCCGCAGCAGCAGCAGCAGCAGCAACAATAGCTCCCCTTCGCCCCTCCGGATCCCAGCCTGGATGAGAGAGAGAGAGAGAGAGAGGTCCAGCGGCTGGGAGCTGGAATAACACTCGACCACCAAACACAAGACAACCGAGCGCCACCAGATCTGATATATCTCCCCTCCTCGGTAGGCTTTTTTCCGAGGGACCCAGGACTGCCAATGCTCCTGTCATTTCTCATGTTACAGAACATCAGTCAAACGGCAGAGACGGTGCCCTTGCGCCGGCCGAGGCTGATTTACAAACATTAGCGGGGAATACAATTACACAGCCCCCCCTCCCTTCTCCTCCTCCTCCTCCTCCGGCCGAGCAGCCCTATGCGGCTTCAGGAGAGATAGGGAGAACGAGTGGGGGTGGTGGTGGTTGTAGTGGAGGTGGAGGGGTAGCTTTCCCCAACCTTATTTTAACGTTTTCTTACAGGAATACAAGCGTATAGCCTGTTAGCATTGTGGTGTATAAATTCAACTTTCAACCCCGGCGGGTTAAGCTAATAGGCTACTACGGGCTTGACATGCTATTTAACGGGACTATATATGTGTATGTTATGGATTATGTGATACCAAACCAAACTGCTCACCTGCCACATTCTCCACACTATCAATTAGACATTTTTTTACGGTGTGTGTATGTGTGTGTGTCAGCGACACAACAGTCCAGCGCCTTTAAGATGTGAAAGCTCGTCTTATTTTTTTTTAACAACTAACTGCTTCTATTAGCGGCACCGACTATAACACGTTCAGTCTGTACACATATTCGCCCGTAAAATGTCCGAGCGGAATGATAAATGTCCACTAAATAAACTTTCCCAATTATATACACACACATACATACACCAAAAAAACTTCAAAACATGCAAATGGTTCAGGACATTTTTTAAAAAGATGTTAAAATGATTTAAAAAAATTGCCTACTGAAAGATGCAGCAGCAACGCACCGGCCGTCGACACAAACCGCATAAAACATTAAGCCGGGGTGAAAAAGTTACAGTCTACGTCCTGGAAGAGAGACTGAGGGGACGCATTAAAAGTTTCCGTACATGTAAGTACGGTGGTGCATGTAGCGGATAATAAAGAGTAAAAACAGCGGAATAAAAAGCTCCCTGCATGTAAACATCAGTGCTGTCCGCGGTGCTGATCCCAGATCGGTCGGTGTGGCCGTACAACACAGAGGCTGTGCTGCTCCGCGGTCGCTCCACCGCTGATCAATGATTGAACTGAACAAAGGCAGAACAGGGGATCAATTTCTAATAACTATCAATGCAAACACCGCTCGCTTTTAGCCTCGCGTTCACCCCAAAACGACATAACACACAGCAGAGTAGAGTGAGAAGACGTACCGCTGGAAAAATAAGCCGAGAAAAAGGTGAGAATAGCACTAACCTGAAGCCGCCGTAGATCAAATTTCTTCCAATATTGAAACATCGATCCTACATCGGCGGCCATCTTGGGGGATATTGAGGAGATTTTTTTCAGCGGCTGCAATAAATATGTGGGCTGGATTCCCCCCTCGTTAAACAGCGTTTACCATCACCGGTCGCACTTTTAGAAAAAAGTCACAAGAGTCCAGCGACAGGTTTGACATTAAGCCTACTAACATGTTTTGAAGTAAGAAGAAGGAGAAGGAAAAAAAAGTAGATGATATAATTTTTTTTTCTTTTTTTTTTTGGCGAAGTGCCCGAGTCTGTGAAAAAAGTAAAGAGCAACTGTATCCGTGCCGCCGTCCCAACATTAACTGGACAATTGCATTTGATTTTTGCTTTTTGCAAAGTTATCAATACTGACGTAAAGCCCCGGGTTGATCAATACCGTCTGGAAAAGGGAAGGAGATGATGATCAGTGGAGTTACAGAAAGGGGGGGTTGTTGGGTGGGGGGGTTTGAATTTAGCCAAGCCTACTTTTTAAGCGTGTTTATTGTTGGAGCACATGGGACAATACAATTATAGAGGCAAAAAGGAGGGCGTTCAAACACTTTATCGACACCAGCTGTATCCTGTTATTCCTGTCAGACTGTCACTTTTTTCCTTCTGATAAAATAATCTCTTTAAGTATTTTATAGGAAATACTATTTTTTCAGCTGTAATATACCTAATGTGAAGTGTATCCTAAGTAAATGCATACATTTAAATGATTTAAGTAGTTTTGTTCATAAGTCTACAATATAAACATTATGGATAGCATGACAAATAGCCTACACATTATTATAGGTCCCCACTTGATCGCATTCAATATTTCATGTTCATATCTTTCCTATAATTTGGAATTTTTCTGGATTCATTTGTACAGATGGTCACAGCCTGTGCAGCTGCATTGATCACTTTTTTATAATGTGCATTCATATTAAGGGAGGAAAAAATGTATGTAAAATTATGCATGCATGCATCATATTTTCAGATTGGAATGAAAAATGTCTATGAAATTGCAATATTTCTAAAAAATGATACGAGCAGAGACAAACTGTCCAGTATTTTCCTTGGTGGAACTTAATCAAGCATGAGTCTGAGCTCTCAGTCTATTTAAAATAACTCACTCCTCTGGTCAGAGGGCACACATACAGTACAGAAGGCTGCTGTGCTGCTACACATTGGTGCCAGGTGCTCCCCCTGCTGACACCACAGTGTTAGAGGCAAGGTTATGTGCAGATGAGCATTGTGTGATTTCCTCCATTAATTATACCATTAGCTATCACTGAACGAAGGTATCCATCAAAACCAATGGTTTAATCCCCCTCCCACCTCCTGGTCACGTACCGCGCCCCCATCCTCACAGTGTACAGTAGCTTCTAGCTGATATCCTTTATGAAAATCAGTCCCAGGTAGGAAAATAATATCCTCATGAGTCATATTTCTAGTACCTCGGGGGACAATGACATATTCCTCTGCCATACTCAGACACCTAAGGGAGAAAGTGAAGGAACATTATTAAAAGTTTTTTTGCTTATTGCATTTTATTTGTGGCTCTGGGGCAAGGCTAAAATGCAGGATTCAAATATAATAAGGAGGATAGTGATGCATCAGAGAACTTGTTGTTCACATTGATATAGAGGATGGTTTGAACAGTAGGAAAAACAGTAAATCTGTCCTCAGTTTGGTGATATTTAATGATGATGACTAATTCCTGACATCATTTTGCAGCATCCATTATTCAAAAATATGTGTTAATGCCTGATATCATTTCAGAAAGATATGGTGACTGTAAAGCACATTTTTTAATTCACTTATTTTTTCTTAATGTATACAGTAAGTCTCTGTGATGCATGTCAGCAGAGGGGTTAAAGGTCAGCTAGGAGTGAAGAATGATGCTGGGACAGATAGAAGTCCTGGTCTAGGATACTTCAGTTATTAAAGACATACAGTACTGTCTCAATGCAATCTTTGACTTTGTCTCTGTGGATAAAAGGACACCCTACTCACAACAACACACTGATTTTTGCCAGCAGATCCAGCTTAGTTTTTGTAATCACATACATTTTCAGATGCCAGATAGGAACACTTTGTTCTGGCTCAACACAGCGCCCATCCAAACTCTGTACAGACCCAGGTGGGGGATTTAAATCCACAATCTCCACCTCCGAAGGCTGGCGCTTTGTCTTTCAGGGCCCCCGAATCCACATTCAAAATGTGCTTAATCTCGTGGCCTCAATCAGTTCTACGGTTCTGAAAATATTCTTGACCTCACGTTCACCGCTGTCATCAACAAAGCACTACGGGCCTCTTCCAGTAACCTTGTCACCCCATTCAAATTAATACATCATGCTGAAAAAGCTTAATCTAAAAAGTAATGCACGCTTACACAAATGAGGACTGTGCGTACAGAGGGTGAACAAGAGGAGAGAAATTACTTAGAGAGAAAGGAAATGATTGTTTTGATGAGGTCACTGGATGGGGGATTTTAAATGACTGTGTTTCTTGGGCAGAATGGCGGAGCGTGTCTTTGAAAATGCTGACAGTGTACTCCATGAAATGCCACTTTGTTGGCGAGTAATAGCAGCTTCATCCAGTTTGCTTGATGATTTTGACAAAGCAGTGGTGGTTGGTCATTAAATACATTTACATTTACTTATATTTTAGATTTCTATATTTAAGATGGTTATATTTTATTTTATGTACATAGAAATTATTCATTAGTTAAAGCTGGCTCTACCTTAACCAGCTGCAGCAGTAAAATGCATCAGAACTAACAATCTATTGATGTCATATATAATATATCAGTCAAAGGCATCATTTATCTGCAGAATAAGTACATTTTCTTTTGATATTCTGGTGCATCTTGCTTATACTACTTGAATGAAGGACATTTACACTTGGAGTATTTTTACTTTACTTTGACCAAAATAAAGAATGTGAGCACTACTTTCACCTTTGTAAAGCACTGCCACCACAGGTTATGGTATACACTCATCATATTAGTCTCCATAGCGAGATTCTGCAACAACTGTAAGACTTATATGTGTATGATAGGACATAATAGAAGACAGTGGTCCCTCAGAAACACTATGACAGTTATCAATGTGGTAGAGCTCATTGATGTACACTCTGACTCTGCCCAGACATAGACTAATCAGGCCTTTACAGTCACACTGTGTAAATGTTTTGTCTATTTTGGTCACTTTTTCAGCATTGAGTATCTATTTTAGTCTTTATATAACCAAACATAGGAGTTAAAACTAAATATTTCTTATGATGGCCTGCCATAATGTGAAAGGTCTCTGCTGACTGAGCAGACATCTGTGTACAACAGCATGACATTAAAGCTGAAAACAGAACCCATTTTGAGTCTTGCGCCTATAAATCGTATGAATTGTTTTCATTTAACGTCACCTGGTAAAACGATTATTTACTCTTAGAGCATGCACTGCTCCAAAAGTGTCCACCTACTTGTCTGCAATGTAATGTGAATGCTGTATGTTAAAGGCTGTATGTTAAAGGCTGTATGTTATTCAGAATATCATGTCAAAGTCTTCACCTTCAGAGTACACACATGTTCTGTGTAGTTCAAGCCAACACAAGGTGACTATGCATCTGCACTTTGACTGTATTAAAAGGAATATTTCTCCTAGTGGGTTATTAGTGGAGCATATAAAGGTTTATTAAAATATTCATTAGAAAATGTGATAATGTCTTGCAATTTTTATGAATAGAAATTATATCAACATAATTAAATACCTCATTTGGTGCATGATGCAGATGAGTTCCCGAGCGAATCTATTGGAACAAAAAAAAAAGGAGCCACAATTCACTAAGAAAATGATTTCCGGAACACTATAGTAAATTAAGTTCTTATTTAAAATTAGATCAGGCAACAAACATAGACACAGCTGTAAGTTAGGCTATATTACTGCTGATAAAAATGAGTGGAAATCTGATGGTGAATGCTGTGGGTTGCTAGCACTACCTACTGGACAAGATAGGTAAATAGACGGAGAGAGCATTAAAGGAGGTGTCTGCAATGTGGACTTGAACTCCACTCTACACATCCTAAATGCTCCTCTGTCTTTGTCGTCAAGTTTTATTACCAATATAGCTGCTGTCACTCTTAGTCAGTTGGAGAAGGTGTTGAACACTTGAAGCATTTGTCGCCATGTCTGCTGTGTAACCTATAGCCCTTATTTCACAGCAGACATGTTGAGTTGTCAAAGTAGGGAAGCATAATATCAAGCTCCTGTAAACATCTACTTGGAATGCAGCTTTAAATGAAAGTTATTAAAGTTACAATTGTGCCATTCAAACATGTTATAAGACGAAAATTCAAAAGATCACCATGATAGGAACAACCCCTCCTCCATCCATCTGCAGTTTCCCTAAATTGCTAACAACAACAACACCACTGTAATTTGGGTGAAATAACCCTTTATCATATCAAACAGTAGAAATCTTCTATTTAACTTTTCGTTAAATGCTTTTCAGACCATTCAAGATTCAGGGCTGTACTCTTCCAGTGACTGGTGTTATACATGATTTACAGTTAAAAAATCAGTAGATATTTTAAAAAGAGATTAGCAGACGCACGCTGGCGGCCTACACGTTACGATGCATGCCACGTAAACACAACGTCCACAGTTCACAGTTCTCAAAGCACACATGTGCTGCATGTCATACCCCATTCTCTCTCCTCTGGTTTCCTGTCATCTCTCAGCTGTCATCGTCTATAACACTTAAAACATTCATTGCAGTGTGTGGTGTAGTTTGCAGTGTTAACTTATAAATGATATATATATACACAAACACATATATAGAGAGAAATGTGTGTCTACCTTCTTTGATTTTTGCCTTTCTATCTAAAACTTTGTCATCTGTTATCACAACAATTTCACCCTCCTTTATGTATTATGTGCAGTGGTAAACTGTTTACTGTCTACTAACTGGTAAAGGACACAAGGCCATGATTTCAAATTGACAACGCATACACAGAGCATGCAGTGTATTGAAAATCATTCAGCAAGCAGATATGTGGCTGTTAAACCTTATAAATGGAGAGCAACGGCGCAAAGGATTGTCAGAGGACAAATAAAAAACACTTGCACTGGCCGTGAAACATGTGTCCCCTCTAATGTTTTCCACTACATGGCATGCTGTTTAAGATTAAGTTTTATTGGGGCTCAGAAAGCATTAGCTAATGGTTCTGTTTATTGCGCTACCAGGAAACACCTCCCCTCCTTACATAGAGTTGGTCTCTGTGAAGCACTAACAGGACAGACGGATGATGGATCCCATCAAGTGCAACTGTCAGTCACAACTGTCCTTGCTGACCCAAAGCTATGTCCTATTGTTATTCTTGGGTCTCACTAATGGGGTATGGGTGTTTGGCTATTATCCCAAAATCTCATGCAGTTTGAACCTTCACAATGGAGTGTAATCGTCTTTACCTGGGTTTCTGCCTAAAGAAGGCATGGAGTATTTATAGCATGCACCATTACAGGGGGGAGAGGGGTCACTATATTTACCCCTTGTTCCTTTGTTTTGAGCCCTGGTCAATCACAAAGCAGCAAAGCTACAGCTTGGTCTCCATCCAGCTAACCACTGAAATATGGTGAGTGGACATGGATGCTGCCTCTCATTGTCAGTGTATTTAATCTTGTTTAGAGTACTAGCACTAGACTGTAAGGAGACATTCTGTTTTTGCTGCATGCTTAATGTGTTTAGATTGTATATTATCCAGTATGTCTTCTACATGTTTGGCATGTTTTGATGAATTATACATCTTGCTCTACTCACACCAATGATAATGAATCAATACGCTCCGAATCAATATGCTTATGGGTGCCGAATACGGATTTAGAAAATCATCAATAGGACAGCTCTCCAGTTGTCCTATTGATGACTTATTGATGATTTTTGTCTAATCGGAGTGATGGAAATTTTAAAAACTGTACGAGTCAGTAATTATATGCAGAGGAGAGGAAAACAGAGGAGAGAAGAGCTGGAAAGAGGAGAAGAGGGAGGGAAACAATGAGAGGACTGTAGAAGAAAGGAAAGGAAAAGGAGAAGGAGAGGAAATAAGTTACGAGAAGGGAATCAAGGAAAGGAAAGGAGAAGACACAAAGAGACAACAGGAGAGCAGAAGCAAAAGGAGGAGGGGAAGAAGAGGAAATAAGCAAGGGAACAAGAAAGGAACAAAGGAAATTAAAGGAAAGGAGGAACAAAGAGGAAAGGAAAAGAAGGAGAGGTAAGGAGAGGAAACAAGAAGAGAGGAGCAACAGGTGTAGGGAACAACCACACATACAGGTTGTGAAAAATGAAGTGAAAAACATATAATTTTGTTTCTGTCGTTCCTTCAAGAACGTGCAGAGAAAGCGCTAATTCTGCCTCACGTCCCACGACTGCACGAATCCTCTTAAAACAAACTAAAGAAATAAATAAAGCTTGAGCCCCAGAGGTTCGGTCCATGAGAGATACACAGGATACAACTGCTCCAGAGCTAATCCACAACAGGGTTAGACAGCAGCTGTCGAGAGGCCCATGAATCCAAGTTATATGATGTCATCGTGCTGCATCCCCCTTACGCTGTTTTTCACACTTCCTTGGCAGTCATGTAAATAGCTCGACATAATCCTTGCCTCCGAGGGATTTCTGATCAAACAGGGCTCAGTGTACCATCCTGTCATCACCCAGGCCCTATAGAATAATCCTTCATGTGATCCTGGGACTGTGAGAGCACGGGCAGCAGACCACACCCTCCCTGGCTTAGTGTGCATTCTCACAAAATTGGAGGCCTGAGTAAATATTTCCATAACAAACTGACAGTGTTCGTAATCCCTCCTAATGAAATGCATGCCCCGGTATAAACTTCGCCTGTCATGCAATTAATGCTCCCACACTTGGTTAAATTTGCTGACCGCTGGCTCGTTATCATAAGCGCATGTGTCACGGTAAAACCGATAATGAGTGAAGCTGAAGCAAAGAGCCAGGTGATGATTGTGCCATTAGTACTGGATCTCATTAGAGCGTCACTGTCGAACCCCACAGTCACCCAAGAAAGCAAAGAAGAAGGCACTTGAGGCCAGTTCCAATGTGTTCACAATGTTTGAGCAGTCCCAGATCCAGGAGTTCAAAGAAGTCAGTACCATTTCAAATGTTTCCTTTTTACGTTGAATTTGAGTATTTTAAACTGGAACTGCTGTAACAGTCAAAGTTCTGCAGGCTTTCACCATCATGGATCAAAACAGAGACGGCTTCATCGACAAGGACGACCTGAGAGGCACATTCGCAGCGATAGGTAACCTCATCTCGTATATATAGATATAGATGTAGGTATATGTACTGTAATACACTTTGGTATTGATTGTACAGTCTTTGAACTCTACTGGGGGGATGGACACCATTCCTCCAAAACATTTTCCCTCATCTGGTATTTTGATGATGGGGGTGGAGAACGCTGTTAAGACGTCAGTCCAAAAATCACCCACAGGTGTTGGACTGGGTTGGGGTCAGGTGACTGTGAAGGACATAGCACATGATTCACATTGTTTTGATTCTCATCAAACCGTTCAGTGACCACTCCGTGTCCTTTGGATGGAAGTATTGTCATCCTAGAAGAGACCATTCCCATCAGGATATAAATGAGGTGATCACTGAGAACAATTTTGATTTACAGTGACCCTTCCCCTTTTAAGGGGACATCTGGAGCCAAACCATGCCAGCAAATGCCTGCCATAGCATAACAGAGCACTGGATCCACTCACTGTATGGTCAGGCATTCAGGCCTGAACCGCTTTCTGGTTGTATGCCACATGCCTAGTTGAGAATAAGTTTAACGATGACTCATCTGACCATATCACTATTTGGCACATTTCTGTAGACCAGTGCCTCTTGTTTCTGCACCACTTAACTCTCAAATGTGTAGTCAACTTTGTAATGAGAGGTTTATGCAATGCAACCCTATTATAATAGGGTTAGGGTTAGACAGTCTGATCACGTCCTGCATTGACATTCTGGGTTTTTTTCCACATTTTTCCTTACATATCACGCTAATGCACGAGCATCACGGTCATCTCATGTGCACTGTGAACCACAATCTCTGACCCTATTTACTGAAGTCACTGTTTCTATTGAAACAGCAGCCAGTTGAGTGGTCTTTGTGACTGATACTCCTACCATCAACAATTAACCCTCTCTCAAAGTCACTTCTTATCCTCTTGCCATCTTGATACAAATTCAGAATAAACCATGTAATAATAATAATAATAATTCTCCACTCATTTATTCAGGTTTTTCCTTTGTCATTCGTCTGTATATGCATGTGTCACAAGATTTTGTGATGCGATAGACTGGTATGTAATCTAATCTAAAGTAATCTAATCTAGCTATTTTGATCATTTCTTGTTCATTTAAGGAATTCCTCCAGCAAAAATGACAAGCGTTTGCTTCTCAAATGTGAAGATGTTAATGTTTTTCTGAGTCTTACAGAGTGGTGGAAGATTCAAATCTATTACTTCGGTAAAAGTAGCAATACCACATTGTAGAAGTTCTCCATTACAAGTATAAGACCTGACCTAAGTAAAACAATTGTAAGCACCAGATAATATTTAAAGTACCGAAAATAAAGATATTAACTGTGCAGAATTTCCCATTACAAAATAATGTATTTTATATTACCTGAATCATGACACAATTAATGTGTAAGCATCACTAATGTCTCAGCTGGTAAAGGTTGGGCTAATCTGAACTACTTTACACACTGCTGGAGAGCTTAATCTACATAAATACATCAGAATTTATGGGTTCAATTTTTTATGCCAATAATCTGAATCTGCTTTCTAGTAACCAATGCTGTCACATAAATGTAATGAAGTAGAGATATAAAGTAGAATAAGAAGAAAATACTTAAATAAAGTACAAATACCTCAAAGATTATACTTTTTACTTAAGTACAGTACTTAGTTACATTCCACCACTGGTTTTATGTGATAATAAATGAAGCATCTTTGAGTTTTGGTTGTTCTGGCAAAATTTCAAATCTTAAATTATGCATCAATGAATCAAGAAAGTAATCAGATTAATCAATAATGAAACTAATTGTTAGTCTTCCATCCGTCTCTAGGCCGTATAAATGTCAAGCAAGAAGAGATTGATGAGATGCTGAAGGAGGCACCAGGCCCAATCAATTTCACAGTTTTTCTTGCCATGTTTGGAGAGAAATTAAAAGGTGAGGGGGATAGCTCTGTGTGTTCTTATTATGCAGATCATCGTTTTTTGTTTTGTTTTTTACTTTAAGGGTTATAGTGGGAGAAAAAAAAGTTACCTCTGTTTTAATGTCCTCATCAACTCAGAGCTGCCTCTCTTCATCTTTAGGCTCTGACCCAGAGGAGACCATCCTTAATGCTTTTAAAGTCTTTGATCCTGAAGGAAATGGAGTATTACAGAAAGACAGGTGAGTAACTGTCTGGTGCATTGATGATATCGAATGAGGTGAAGGCCCAGTCTGATCTTCATCACTGCTTGTCTTCACAGTGTGACAGAGATGCTGACAACCCAAGCAGACAGGTTCACTGCCGAGGAGGTCAGAGCTCTACAGTATTGTATATACAGTATAGTTATTCACTCAGTAACAGAATATTTGTGTTTACCTTTTGCCCATAGGTCGAGCAGATGTTCACAGCATTCCCGCCTGATGTAGCAGGAAACCTGGATTACAAGAACCTGGTCTACGTCATCACACACGGAGAAGAGAAAGAAGAGGATAAAGACTAAATTGATTTTTGTTTGTGCTGACATGTACACGATCACACAGACACAGAGAGCTCCTAATAAAACTTTTCTGCTTTAAGTTTGTTCATATTATTATGCTTCTCATAATGTATACGATTTTATATGAATTACACTATATATGTAGGTATATGTAGTTGCTTGATGTGTAAGGGGTGAATATAAAGATTTATTTGACCACAGGAACGTTCTTTTTCAATGATAGGATATATTTTTGCTGAATGAGTGAGTGAGAAAGAAATTCAGAGTTATTAATAATAACATTAACGATGGCTCCATTCCATTGGTTGTCCTCTATCAGACCCCTGGCACCGGCTCACCTAAATGCAGTGGAGCCATCATTCATGTTAGTAATTCCACCAGTGCTTTTCCTGTCTGCTGTAAAAAGGGTTTATTACACTGATGTTTCACAGTAACCTTCTCCTCTGGAAACTTAATTTAGCCACAGTATGAAGAGAAACTTGATCTCAGTCAATGTAATATAACTGACAAATCACCTACTATACTTAAAGAATTATTTTTTTCAATGATTAGGATGAATGCATGCTACTGGAATAAATATAGCAATATTTACTGCATCATTGCCACCTGTACCTTTGTTCCTAAAAGTTCTGCACATATTTGGCTAGTTCCAGCAGTACTACTATTACTGTTGCAATATCGTAATAGTATTGACATAAAACTAGTATTAGTAGTTTAATAATCAAACTACTGCATAATTACGCTGTAACACAAGGTTATATTGGCACTAACACTCAGTAATAGGAAAAAGCAATCAACATTACATCTCAAGATTACATGTCTATGTAAACAAATAATAGCTGCTCAAATAATTATAAACATTTCTAATATAAAACATTATATTCCTCATTACTGTATTGATTATGACTTTGAAATTAACTAGTGGAGAAATGCCATACTCCCTGCCTCCCTCCCTCCCTCCCTCCCTCTCATACATGCCAAATTTGGGAATTTTAGTTGTAGACAAAATAGGTCATGTTCAAAAAAATTACCAATTAAATACATACATAACTTGACAGTGAAATACATGAAGTGATGAAATAGGAAATAAAAATAAAAATATATCTACCTTGATTAATTGAAGTAAAAAAAAAATTGTTTATTTATTTAAAAAATAAATAAACAAACAATCAAATATATATCCAAATGAATCAGTATATCCCCAAAAGGTTCAGAGTATCTGTTTCTGGTTAGTTTTGTAGTTGTTTTTATGGCGTTTTTCTTACTTATTTCATGTACTACAGGATGACGCTTGACACATGTCTGCAGTGGAAGCGGCTGCTTTCTGAACATGTCAACAGCACTTTCCTCCATGTTTACGCGGTCAAAGTCCTCCTCCATCCAGCACAGCAGGGGGCAGCAGCGGACCAGCTACCCGCAGCTGGCTGTTCAAGGTGCGGCAGAGAAACACTGAGACTGGGCACCATCGCTAGCTGACGGGCTGGCGTTTACATTTTTAGTCCTTGTTTCTCTAAAAAAGCCAACCTTGGATGTAAACAGCCTCCAAAGTGTGATGTCTAACTAGCTTATTAGGTCGTTCGACGTGTCAGCTAGCAGCTAAACGGAAGCAGAACCGCGCCGACATCTTTCACCGAAGCTAATAGCGGATCGCTAATGCTAGGAGAGCTAGCGGGCTAGCTTTTTACTAGCGTGTTAACGGTTAACGCCGAGACCTACATTTGACTGATTTCATTAACGGCGAAGCTGCAATGGCTGATGTTGACAAGCTCAACATAGACAGTATCATCCAACGACTTTTAGAAGGTAAGGAAATGATTAGATATTACCTAGAGACCACTTAAATTATCTGCATGCTAATGTGACAAAAGCGTATAGTAGATAAGTGGCTTCAGCGTATGTTTATCACCGTTCTGTAAAATAACAAGCCGCAGTAACTAGCTTGAGGCTAATTAGTTATTCCTCAAAGTTAAACGTAATTTTCACCTATTTTGTATTTGGGTTGACATTTTAAGCGACAAGGGCACGACTGTACGTGCACGTAGTGAAATACACACCAACACTAACATTGCGCATTCAGTATGCTCTCCTACTGTCCACCATAAATATACTGTTATGTTTACCAACCATTTCCAGTTGTGCGTAACCGTATATATACTTGTTTTTGTCGCTGACTACTTTATTTTATCTTGTTACAGTCAGAGGAGCAAAGCCTGGCAAGAATGTACAGCTGCAGGAGAATGAGATCCGTGGATTATGCCTCAAATCCAGGGAGATATTTCTCAGTCAGCCCATTCTTTTGGAGCTTGAAGCCCCACTCAAGATTTGTGGTAAGCGAGATGTGTATTTATGCAACTCTCAGAAACAACAAAACAACGATGGACCAAAATTGTGCATAGTCTTATGAGAAGCAGGCCTGATTTCATTTTTAAATTTCACCAAAAGGAGATAATGGAAAAGGCATGACTCAAAACTCGCTAGCATATCATTTTCTCCGTGTATTTTCTCTCTTCCTGTAGGTGACATCCATGGGCAATACTATGACCTGCTGAGGCTGTTTGAGTATGGGGGCTTCCCTCCAGAGAGCAACTACCTGTTTCTGGGAGACTATGTGGACAGGGGGAAGCAGTCTCTGGAGACCATTTGTCTTCTGCTGGCCTACAAAATCAAATACCCAGAGAACTTCTTTCTGCTGAGAGGAAACCATGAGTGTGCTTCAATCAACAGAATATATGGTTTCTATGATGAGTGTGAGTAATGCAAATGGAAGCTAAAGACAAAACATGAATTGCAACATCGCTGACTCCAGTTTTGTCTGATGTCCGTTTTATGGTTTAAGTGCACCTAGCAGGACAAACAATGACTGTTCAGTCTTGACACTGGGTCTCTATGGCTGAGTGAGCTGTTTAGAGGAGATTTAAATTTGTGCAATAGCAGAGGAGGAAGTGTTATGAGGTAACCATGAATCTCTTGTTTTAATGTTTTAGGTAAAAGGAGGTACAACATCAAACTCTGGAAGACTTTCACAGATTGTTTTAACTGCCTCCCTATTGCCGCCATTGTTGATGAGAAGATCTTCTGCTGCCATGGGGGTGAGTTCTCTTTTTTAAATCTAAATGCCGTGTATGTACAAATGGATTTTTTTTTACCATGTGTAACTCTGGTTGGGCTTTATGCCAAATGTCCAAAGTAGTCCACCTTTGACGTCAGCTCCTCATTGTCCTTGAGCCATGCTGTCTTTGCAGTTTGCTGACTGACGTCGGCCTCACCCACGTGTGATAGGTAGTGGCCCCTGATATCAGTGTTTATTTGTATTTTACTGCCTTTGTACGCAGGACTGTCACCTGACCTTCAGTCCATGGAGCAGATCAGACGCATCATGCGCCCCACTGATGTTCCAGACCAGGGTCTGCTGTGCGATTTGCTCTGGTCTGATCCAGACAAGGATGTAATGGGCTGGGGGGAGAATGACAGGGGTGTGTCATTTACCTTTGGCTCAGAGGTTGTGGCCAAGTTCCTGCACAAGCATGACCTGGATCTGATCTGTCGCGCCCACCAGGTAATCACAATCACCTCCGTCATTAGAAACAGGACTGTGTGATCTGGCTGGGTGTTGATAGTTCACTGGACACATTGAACATGCAGATACAGTGATACAAGGACAGCAGGACATGACATATACTATGTAAAGAACTGGCACACATACTCTGCACACAAAACTATACTTGTCACTCCTCACATGCTTTTTACAACATACTGTATAATTAATTTGCTTTACAGAGTTTTTGCCCAACTGTTTCATCTGGATGCATTCAGTAGTGTATTTATACTTGGAAGTGTTGTGTTTATTACAGATAAGCTCGTTGTGTAAAATCTTTATGTACAATTTATATGGTGAGATTTTCTGCTATCTGATTTGCAGGTTGTGGAGGATGGATACGAATTTTTCGCGAAGAGGCAGCTTGTGACTTTGTTCTCAGCACCTAACTATTGTGGGGAGTTTGACAACGCTGGTGCCATGATGAGCGTGGATGAGACCCTCATGTGTTCTTTTCAGGTGAGTTGCTTTCATTTTGATTTTAGAATAATATAATTTGCACTTCATATGGTGTTACATAACTTGCATAGTAAGAGGAAAATGTTGATCAATTGAACTATGACTGGACAGCGATAAACTTGATGCTTTGGTTTTGTTTTTTAGCAGAGTAATTCATTTAGAACAATTAAGAATATGAAAATTGGCATCAAAAATGTGCAAAAGGAAGACTTCTTTAGGTGTGTTTTTACAGCAATGTGCAGCTGTCTCATTTTTCTTTTATGATTATTTTTATATTTTATAGATTTTGAAACCAGCTGAGAAGAAGAAGCCCAACGGCAGCCGTCCGGTGACTCCCCCTCGCAATATGGTCACCAAACAAGCCAAGAAATGAAGGGGTGGGGGGGTTACAAATGTCGGGAGTCTCACTCCACTGTTCTGCTTTCGTCTTTCGCATTTGAAGGATTGGTTATCCTTCATGCTGCCAATACTGAAAAGATATCCACTCCTACCAGATGAAAGCAAAATATTTTGTTGTTTTGTCCACAGGGGTAAATTGATATGTCACCATGAAAACCTCAGGTGTTTTGCACTCCATTTTGCAGCTAGTCTTTGCCACATATGACTGTTCAATCAGGAAAAATGTAACAATACGGCTACTTATGCACAGGAATGCCTTGTTTGAAGCTGTGCACAGTTTTTCCAGTTTCTTTCATGTGTTATTCATCTGTCATCTTTTTTCTCACTGTCAATAATGGGTATTAATGGCTATAAAACCAATGGGGGGAAAAGTCACAAACACCTGTTTACTTATGTAAAACCTTATTTACAGTTAATTTACAGTCAATGTCGTAGAACATTGACTCCACACTCTGCATCCTCACATTTTTAAACAAGTCTCGTGCTAAATTAAACCAATAAAGAAGCACTCTTGTAATGTCTAAATCTTTCTAATAAACTTTGACTGTATTTTAGGGGGAAATTTGTATCTGAATGTCATTTGTTCGTAAACTGTTATGCTTTTTAAAAATCACAATACAAAGTGAAATGCAACATTGTAAATTGCAGTGCCTTTTGTTCCCAAAGAACACCTCATGAACAAAGGGGCTCCCATCCGGTAACACCCACAAGGGGGAGACAGACTAGTACAGAGTGGTCTGCTAGAGAAATGGGCAGATGGATAAGAGGTGTGAAATGTATATTAACATTGCCACAAGAATATTTATTTCAGTTTTTTTAGAAATTGGCTGTTTCCTCTACATATTTATCCAGCTTTAATATTACTGTGTTTATTTCGATTTGTCAACTTTGATATTTGGAGTTTAATTGTCGTTAAAACTGTATTATATTACTATTATACATAATAGTATTCACTCCGCGCATTGTTTATCATTTCTCAGGAAGAGGCTGTCTGAAAGCGATATGTCCTTATTAGGAAACGTAGATTGCGTAATGATGCGTGACGTCAGAGTAGTCACAAGACCTCACTCACAGCGGAGTGCGTGAGGCCACAACGTAGAGGGCAGCTGGGCCACATTTTGTTATGTAGCGTCTCCAAGACACAACTGTGCACCATGGCTGCAGAGAAACAGCGTTTACCGGTACTTTGGAGCGGAAGAGGCGACTGTTTACTGTGATATATTTCTTTTATCCTTCAGTTTTCACGGCGCAGGAATAAAAGCTCTCCTGAGGCTGTTGTATTTATAGTATATCAGCGGGAGGCATTGTCTGTGCGTGGCGACTGTTGTCGGCATTGTGTGCTCACGTCGACGCTAAGCTAGCGCGGCTGCTGGCTCGGTTGGTCTGCGTGGTGGGACCTGGTGATGTTGTCCGTGCTGTCGTACGGCAGATTGGTTGCCAGAGCTGTCATCGGCGGACTCTCTCAGACAGACAGCCGCGACTACAGCCTGGTGACTGCGAGCTGCGGTTTCGGCAAGGATTTTCGTAAAGGCATCCTGAAGAAAGGGATGTGCTATGGGGACGACGCGTGCTTCATAGCCCGGCACAGATCCGCGGATGTTTTGGGTAAGCAGCTGGTTCGTTTGCTGTAGAAACATCTAACCAAACAGTGCGACATGCTTCTGTGTAACATTGATAGTGACGGGGAATGGCAGGTCAAAGGTCACCCTGTGTATTTTGAATACTTACATTATTGTTTCATTGGTGTGTAACACTATAAGGGTATTCAGGGTGACCTCTGAGTGATAAGGAGTGCTTTCACTTGGACTTACACACTACGAACTTCATTGCCCATAAGTTATTTTGCTTTTGCTGTGTTTGCATGCATCGCCATAACCCCTGCTGCATCTTATATTCTATAAGCATGCCTGACCCTGAATCTGTCCTTGGTTTTTTGTGTGTGTGCAGTTCAAATCTCTATATAATAAATATTTTAGAATATAAAAATTGAGGGTTGATTAACAGCACTCCGCTCAGAGGCCTTGGTTTCTATGGAGTGAACCTGTTACTTAACACCCCTGCAGGACTGTGCAGCTCCACTCAATGTGTCCGCTCATGCACACTTAGCTAATCGATAAGCACAAGAAAATAGAGAAATCAGGACATCCTTTTACCAAGTCAGGTTATATTTAGGGGTTTGATTAATTGCAAAGCAGGCCAGTGTGCCTCTGTTCTGGCACAGGCTGAGGAGACTGTTAGGGACCATCCATGTATGGTCAGCGGAGCAGATGTCTATGTCCCTTCCTTTCTAGGAAAATCTTGGACCTGGCCAAGTACTCCTATGAGAACAAGCACTTACTAACATACAAAACAGAGCTGTTGCTATTGAAAGACTGTCACAGGCTCCAGTGGAAGATTTAATGCATTTTGAGGATGGCAGACTTGAAGCCAGAATATCAGTGGGCTTAAAATGCACTGAAATACTGTGAATAACATCTAGCAATGTTAAATTATGTAATTTCTGTATTTGATTAAATAGTCTGTTTAACATTATCACAATTAACTGAAATGATAGGTCAAAGGTGAATTCCTGATAAATGTATACAAATATTCTGTGACATTTCCTTGATTTCTTGAACAGCGTCTTGTTTCTATACTGGATGTCCATTATTGCATCTTGGTGAAAGTCTCCATTGTTACTCCTCATTGTGCAGCTGCATGTCATTGTTCTTGTGTCTAGCAAGATCCTGAATTGTGCAGTAAGTCTGAGAAATGTTGAAAATGGTTATTTTACTTCTCTAAACCTATGCTGTCTCAAGAGGAAAAATGTGTGCCCTGGTGTGGTTTTAAAGAAGCAACGTCATGTACAAAACAAAATCTTATCTTGGATCTCAACAACACATGTGTTTCTAGGTGTGGCAGATGGAGTAGGTGGTTGGCGGGACTATGGCGTGGATCCGTCGCAGTTTTCGGGTACGCTGATGAAAACGTGCGAGAGACTGGTGAAAGAAGGACGCTTCGTTCCCAGCAACCCTGTGGGAGTCCTCACGACCAGCTACTATGAGCTGCTGCAGAACAAAGTGCCACTACTAGGTGAGTGCACCCACTGGAAATGCAGTCAGTGTCTATGCCCACTTCAGCTGCTTCTAAAGGCGCATTAAAGTAATCTGGACTCTATCAGTGCATTATAACAATACTGTTGCTGTCGATCAACATTTCTGCTCCTGGCCAGTGTTTGGAAGAAGCGCCACCTAGCTCACTTAACTAATTCAGGGGCGTGCCATGCGCTCTGCTGGACAGCATAGTTCAACCTATACAATGGGAAAGCTGTGTTTGTCAATGAAATGTTACCTTTTTTCATATGGTTTGGATTTGAGTACACCATTTAGAGCTAGGTTGTTTGTTTAGGTCGGTTCAGTTTAGTGGTCGGCTGGATGGTAGATTTTTGCATCGTGAGTCAGAGAACAGCCAGATCCCATTAAGAAGTTCTGGGAATGTCCCAAGTCCCAGCCTGCCCCATGCAGTATCCTTCCACAATCCCTTTCCTCCTTCGTTCCACTTTCCCAAAAAAAAAGATACAACATCAGACAACAAATGTTTCAGAAACAGATCTTTGTCTCCTTTGAGCGTCAGTACTTTTCCACCCCGTTATCACATGTGTGGCAGGGGGAACAACACGGTATTGTGTTGTTCCTTCAAGGCAGAGGGAATGTTCTTGAGGACGACAGTGTGTGCTGCTGGAGAGAAAACACAAGAGAAAGGGAGTGAGTCACCGTTGCGTGAGGGGGTTTTGAAGGTTGATCCCAAAGAGCATATTTCGGTGTGCCAGATGAATCAGCAGCAGGGTGTGGCCGCACGCTGTCCGACTGCTCCACCAGCTCATGTTTCCTCTGCATCTCCCAGATGGTGGAACTCCAAAAATTCTTACAACCGCTGTGCTGATTGTGGCACGTCAAGTTTGTGTATTCAAGCGAACCCCATTAATCAGCCTCCCAAACGCACATTAGATGCTAGCAATTCCATAAACATCAGGTCATTTCCAAGCAGTGCAGCTGTGGAAAGTCAAGAGGAAAAGACAGTTTTTAGTGTGCTCACAGCTTTGTGTTTATCCAGGCACTTTTATATAAATTATGTACTAAAATAGAAAATCTGAACCACAAATGTCACAAGATTTCTTCATTATCGACCTTTTCAAAGAATACATTTTTTAGCTTGTCATAGTAGGAAAAACACAGGTCCACATTATAAAATTAATGATGGCTAAATTCTATTTAGCTGCCTCAGTTTCAGAGTCCTGCTATTGTGCATGCTGTCACACTGTCATGGCAACATCTGACCAGAACAGAGGCGCTGCTAATGATATTAGTTACACCTGGGCTTTTCCTACCATGACATGTTTATGTCTGCTGTGAAAAAAGCCCATTACAGGAAACAAATCACAGCCGCTTGTGACAAAATATTTTTGCCACAGTATTTGCTGCTAAACATAAATTACCCACTACGGCTTGCTCGTGAAATATCTTGTTCTGCAGCTTGTCATGGATGTAACCAGCAGTAACTGCATGAAAATACTGCCAGACACATTTGTTTGTTCTGAACCAACTTGACTGAAATTGTAATCCAGCCTATTTGCATTTTATGTGTCAGGTACTGAAAAACATTGCTTAAAATTTGCATTGAAATTAAAGTTAACATGCTCTGTGTATGTGTGTGTGTGTGTCTACAGGCAGCAGCACAGCCTGCATTGTGGTGTTGGACCGCCAGAGTCACCGGCTGCACACAGCCAATCTGGGAGACTCAGGCTTCCTGGTGGTTCGGGGAGGGGAGGTGGTTCACCGCTCTGATGAACAGCAACACTACTTCAACACACCCTTCCAGCTGTCCATCGTTCCCCCTGGGGCCGAGGGGGCCGTCCTCAGCGACAGGTGAGACATTCATGTGCACACTGTCTGTCACACACCTGAAACTGGTTTGTTGATGATTGTACATGCTGCATATGGAGGTTTGTACTTCACTAGAGTGTCAGATGAATACGTAAACTAGTTTTGAGATCATCTGTGTTTTGTACAGCTGAATTCAGATGACACGCAGACATAATAAAGTCGTTAAGCCTCACTGTGCTTCCACAGAGACACAGCGTGCTGCAGAACATTTTGTCATTTGCAGCAGTGTTTTGTGAATGTACTGACTGTCCTGTGCTCAGCTGTAGTGCAACAGGGTGTCAGAGTCCACATGCTGCAGTGTCTCATTACTGCAGTGTGCCAAGCAGCAGCACAGTAGATGTCAGTAGACTTCAGGGCGGGCGTTGGATGTTTGCCAAGCTTTCCCTCTTACCCGGGTCAAAGTCTGTGTGGGCTAATAGGCAAACTGAGTCCACAGCCAATCCTTCACCAGCAGGCTCAGCCACCTTTTCACTCCCTCAGTCTTAAACCAGGCAGATTATTTTGAGCCTTTTTTAAAGTGTTTTTTCAAAAAGTGGCGGAAGATGAGCCACAGATGAACCTGAACTGCATGTCATCAAGGGCACAGTATCAAAGTGTTTTATTTTTATATCTTGCAAATTACCTGAATTCAGTCTAATCCAACCCACTATAAATTCTAGTTGATATCGTGGCTTTAATGTGGTTCTTGAAATGACACTTCATTTGTGCGTTTTAGGCATTTAGTTGAAGGATTTACCCAGAGTGATTTATACTGAGTGCAACAGCAGATTAAGCTTCCAATCCTAGATCATTAACATAGCAACCAATAGAAAAGAGTGCACGGGTCAAAGCTGAAGTACTCTAAGGTTCTTTTTTAAAAAATCAATTATTTTTAACTCTTAGTATCCACTTAATTACTGTTTGCAACAAGTGCAACATTGCTTGCCCATGAATGAGCTCATCCTCCAGCATGGTCATCAGACATGAGAAAAACATTGCTGTCTCATAACATGGCTTTTGCATGGCTATAAGCATGTGCATTTTACTTTAGATTAAAGAGAGTTTGTCCTTGTTAGCATATTTGTGGCTCTTCAAAAAGTGGTTTTAAAAAAGGTTCTGTGAGATCCAGGGCATCAGATGAACTGAACAGACTGTCCCTGGAGGCTTGCTTTGGCTCAGTGTGATATGATGCAGTACAGACAGTTTGTAATTTGGCGCCTTCCAAGAAGTGAACTTGACACTGGCAGACTAACTTGGTTCTTTCCCTCGTGTATTTGTAGCACCCATGGTCATAATGGCTGCACCTCATGGGGAATTAATTGGTCCAGGGTGTCCTTTCAAAAAATCTGGTGTGATGATTTATCCCCATCCTGGACATGTGATGAAGTTTCTGTCATGGGTAGCCAAGGTGAAATATGAGTAGCAATTTGGATTCCAGCCTCATCATTTTTGTCAGTACATTTTCCCACCCAGTAGAGTAATCTGCAGTAATCAGCGTGGATTCCTTGAGTAGAGGAAAGCTGGGTTAGAAGGTCCAGATTATTCTGTCAGGTGCAGATTTCCTGTACGGGGGCGCAGGAGACAGACAAAAGGCTTAAATGTGATAAATTAATACGGTCACAACCTTGTTGATGCTAGACTTAATTTCTATTTTTAGTGTTCACTATGAGACAAGATAAGTTAAAAATCTGAATCACTTAAACTACTACAATCATTGCATGCAGTGAATTTACTGTGTGTTTGTATGTGTGTGTCTGCAGCCCTGATGCCGCAGACAGCTCTTCCTTCGACGTCCAGCTGGGTGACATCATCCTTACAGCCTCCGATGGGCTCTTTGACAACATGCCTGACTACATGATCCTGCAAGAGCTGAAGAAGCTCAAAGTAAGTCATGCTGAGTCTCAAACAGATTTGCAGACATTCGTGAAATCTGAAATGCTTTGTTTGGAATATAAAGTTCAAGCCAGCTTTGTTTTACTCCTCAGAACACAAACTATGAGAGCATCCAGCAGACTGCCCGGAGCATTGCAGAGCAGGCCCACGTTCTGGCGTATGACCCCAACTACATGTCGCCTTTTGCACAGTTTGCCTGTGACAACGGACTGAATGTAAGAGGTAAGTGTCTCAGTTTTACATACAGCACGAAGAAACTGAAGCTTATGACCTGATGTGAGGTTCTTTTAGACTGAAGAAGAACAGCATACAGTATTAATACTTTGACCAGCACCATCCTAATTCTCTGTGCTTCTTTGCTTTCTGTCCAGGAGGAAAGCCAGATGACATCACAGTGCTGCTCTCCATAGTGGCAGAATACACTGACTAGGGTCTGTGTGACTGTGACTTGGGGGGCCTCTGCAGGTGATGGACTGCTTTGATTCCTGCTGGCCAGGATGAAGGACTGATGTTGGATGCTTCCCCCGCATCCCCTGGCTCCACTCTGCCTCAAACCCCAGCTGACCATCACTCCCTTCAACCTGACCACTAACCCTACTCCAAAAAAAACTCCTACATGTCCACTTCTCTGTTATTATGTGCATCAGAGAGTGGCAGAATAAAAAGGAATGGAGGACTCTTGGCCAGGCTGCAGTGCTGGCATCTTGCCACTGTTCCAGTCTCACTGGATAATCCTATTGTCCGGGATAAGCAGTCATTGGGCACGTTGTTGATGGGGAGGATGATGATAAGTAGTCTTTCTCTGAGTGGTTTGGGCATGGAGGAGGTCGAGATTCAGAGATGGGGCAGATATAGCCAGCAGGCGCGAGGCGTTCGACTGTTAAAGCAGCCCCATGCTGGGCTGCCAGAATGGAAAGATTCAGTCCATCAGTAGTGTCAAGAAGGGAACTGCACAGGAAACAGCAGCATTAGGGCTGAATAAATGGCCTGCTTTGTGCAAACGGATGTTCCTGATGATACAGTGATAGTTAGAAAAAAGGGCCTGGAACCTTGTAAGTGGGGGCATGGAGTATATGTTTGATAATATGATGTGACTGGTGTGCTGTTCTGGGATGTTTTGTTGAGTGTTTGCGAAAGAAGTAGTGTATGTGACGTTTATACATTTTGTGTTTTAGTTTCTTGGGGCAAATTGATCCAATAAGATTTTATGAAGAGTGGCAGCTGCCTTTTCCATACCAGTGCGAATCTTGCACACATTTTGTTACTTTGTGGCTGTTAGAAAGAGGCTTATAGTTCAAAAGCTTCTCAAAATATATATTGTGTCAAACTAATGCCCCCCCCTCCCCTTTAATCTCACAGCTGCTGCTGAAGTCTTGATTGTGATTACATGTGATGTGAGAATGAATGTGTGTATGCGTGATGAATGCACTCATGTCAGTGCATCTATTGTGAGTAGTATCAATGTATGTGAAGGTGACAGACTTCTCCATATTCACTGGGCTGAATTGGTCTCATAGCCTTAAACGCACAAAGCTTAAGAAGCATATCTGAAAAGAAAGCGCAACACAGTGGAAGTTGGTCATGTGACCAAATGTATTTTTGTAATGTCTTTGTTCATTGGGATTGTTTTGAATTCTCTGGACTGTTCACCACATCAGAGTAGCTTTAGAAACTGTTCTTCACAATCAGAGTTTCCCTTTCTCCTTTCTTCCTTTCCTCCCCTGCTATAAAGCTCCAAATGACACATTCAAAAGTCAGGTCACGGCAGGTTTCATGTGAAAAATGGTCGCCATGTGGCTTTTCCATCACTACAGATTTGCACTCTGAATTTACCAAAACTTTCACCCACATATAAAAAATATTTCTTAGTAAAGTCTGTATTTTGTGTAATGTTACAATGATGTGCCTTGTATCGGGTGTTGTTGATACTGGCAAACATAATTCCTTAAACCCCTCCTACTATGTGCCAGGTACTGAGCACAAAGCCTGAAACTGTTAACTAGCCATGAGAGTTAAAAACAGCTTTCCCATCATGCCCTGCTGTCTTAACACGAGACCTCTTCACCTACAGTTTGTTCAACCGTTTTTCTCCCGAAATCTGCTTTTGCGCACTCAGTCAGGAGCCGAGAATTAGTGATAAAGCCATCTCACGCTTAGAAAATCCTCCCTGTGGATCCTCAGATCACTGTTTACAATCTGCACTATCTAATGAATGGACTGTTTCCCTGCTTTATCTGACATGTTCACACTGGAAGACTGCAGTGTCAGGTATCCATTTGAAATGGGGCTAATGGGCTTAGGTGCAGTCAATGGTCAAAATGTGAGTTTATAGCATTATAGCACTGAGGACAATCTAAGCAGCCTTAACTATATT